>NC_057807.1:356368739-356490430 GCF_018294505.1 Triticum aestivum
GCAGGGGTGTCCCAACTTAGCCCATGATAAGCTCTCGCGATCAACGAAGGATATACCTTCTCCCAGGAAGACCCGATCAGACTCGGAATCCCGGTTTACAAGACATTTCGACAATGGTAAAACAAGACCAGTAAGACCGCCCGATGCGCCGACAATCCCGATAGGAGCTGCACATATCTCATTCTCAGGGCAATACCGGATGAGCAATCCGTACAACTAAAACCAGACCTCAAGTTTCCCTGAGGGGGCGCTGGAAAGGGCTCTAGTTCGGACCAACACTTAGACAAGCATTGGCCCGGGGGGGGGGGGTCTAAAATAAAGATGACCCTCGAGAGAGTGACTCCCAACGGAAAAGTACGTGGTGGTGAGGCAAATGGTAAAACCAATGTTGGGCCTTGCTGGAGGAGTTTTATTCAAAGCGAACTGTCAAGGGGGTCCCATAAATCACCCAACTGCGTAAGGAACGCAAAATCCGGGAACATAACACCGGTATGATGGAAACTAGGGGCGGCAAGAGTGGAACAAAACACCAGGCATAAGGCCGAGCCTTCCACCCTTTACCAAGTATATAGATGCATTAATTAAATAAGAGATATTATGATATCCCAACCAAAATCCTGTCCACCATGGAGCAATCTTCAACTTCACCTGCAACTAGCAACGCTATACGAGGGCTGAGCAAAGCGGTAACATAGCCAAGCAACGGTTTGCTAGGAAGGGTGTCAAAGGTTAGAGGTTCATGGCAATCTGGGAGGCTTGAAGAGTAAATGATAGGTAGCGCAGCAAAGCGAAAAAACGAAGCAACTAGCAGAGCAATGATAGTAGTGAGATCCAGGGTAGCGGTCATCTTGCCTGAAATCCCTCTAGGAAGAAGAACGAGTCCATGAAGAAGACGAACGTATGAAGCCGAACCAAGCGTAGACGAACGAATCCTCACGATCGCAACGAAACGGGAACTATCGAGAAGAAGCACACAACATGGTAAACACACCACACATGAACATGACATGATGCACAAACGAGTATGATGCAAGAAAAGACTACATGAAGCTACTCATGGCAAGAGATGATGCAAACAAGAGCAACACATCAAGGCAAGTTTAAATGAGGCCGGGAACAACATATAACAATTCCGGTAAGTCCTCATATGCATATTTCGCAATTGGTCCAGATCTGAATAAACCTTATGTTCAAGTTGTTAAACATCAAGTTAAAATGCACCAAGCTGATCTACACGAGATTCTAGTCAAGTTACATATAAAGTTCATTTAGTTCGGAGCTACGGCTTAGAAGATATGAGCAAAACAAGTAAAACATAGCATTGGTGCAAAATGCATACAAACATCAAGCAAACACCTCAAAACAAGGATGCAACTTGATAATATGAAAGTACATGCAAAATCAAGCAAGTTTCATATAGAGCACACTCAAAACGGAGCAACGGTGCAACACACACACACACACACACACTATACAAGTTATAGCAACAATCTGCCCAAAACAGCAACTAGGCATCTTGCAAGCATCAAAAAAACATGCTAAAACATCCTAACATGATAACAAAAGGCATGGACATGATGTACAGGTAAAGCATAACAAAACATGAACACTGAGCTATCTCCAGAAATCACTAGAACATGCTCAAACACACGTGGCAAGATTGCAAATAATAACAGTTCAGACTTTGCAAAAAATAACATCAGGTTGCAATGTTTAGAGCTATCAAAAAACATGTTACGGGAACTTATCATGGCAAACAAAGGCATGGCATGATACTACTAAATGCCTAGAACAAAAGTCGTTTACTGACCATAAGCCAAAAAGGATCAGAAAATATGATGGCACCCATGTAAACATGGCAAGTTATATTACAGATTCAAACATGGCAGAAACAACGATAAGTAGGCATGTAGATGAGCTTGTGCAACTCACTACAGAGCAAAACATGGCATGACAGGGCAACCAACAGTAAGATAACATGTTTATGAAGCTAAGCATGGCAAGAGCAAGTTCATAGGGTGCATGGATCACTAACAACAATCATGGCAACAACTGAACTTAATGTTAACAGGCTGACAGCAACATTATTTAGCAACTTTGGAGCAAGATATGAACAAGCTACAACAAGCCATAAATGCAACAAGGGGCATGGATGGATAGAGAATGACATGTAGAACAAAACATCCTTAGTGAACATCTCCAGATTATGCATAGAATGACTTGTAGCAGCAGGTTTACATAGCATCACGAAATAACAGATTCGTCCTAGCAAAACAGTAACAGCAAGTACCCTACTTAACAAGCTCGATTCACTCACCACAAGTCATTGCATGACAAGATAAGCATAGCATCAGCAAGAAGACATGTTTATGAAACTAACCAAGGCAAGAACAAGTTCATAGCATGCAAGGATCAACTACAACAACCTTGGCAAAGTTGAATATGTAAACAATCTGCCAGGAAACATTTCATTGCAAAAGTAGAGCAAGAAACTGACATTCTAGACTACTCCATAATTGCAAACAGGGGCATGAATGGCTAGAGAAAAACCATATGTTCAAAACATCCTTACTGAAGTATCTCAAAATATGCATGGATCTCTCTGTAGCATCAAGTTTACATGGCATGAAAATAACAGCAGAACAGGGACTGAAATCAGCAACATCACGAAGCCTAGTTTACATGCTTGTTCTAGTCACCAAATTGATCACAAAAATACATGGAATACACCACTGTAAAGATGGCATGGCATAGTTCAAAACACATGTAGACATCAACCTCATAGGATGCACCCATCAATCATGGCAAAAATGACAAATGAGCAAGTTCTGTTAACAGACAGCAGACAACATCATATAGCACTCTTGCAATGAAGATTCAGGCATCAAGATGAACTCAAATGAACATGATGCAATGGAATAAAATTAAGTACTCGTTGAGACGAACAATTTGACATATTACACGGACGAAACGGAGCAGTATGCATGGAGATATGATGCGATGAACATGGCATGATAATGTCAAAATATTTCGGGACTTGGGGATTTTTGGGGTCAACCTAGCAGATCCAGATCGGGCACGGCTGCCGAGGTTCGCCGGAGGCTTCGCCGGAGTTGGTCGCTGCGGGGAGGAGGAAGGGCGGCGAGGAGCTCCCGGGCCGGATCTTGCCGGATCCGGCCGGCGGCGAGCCGGAGAGGCGACGGGGCGCCGGAGTCGGGGACGGAAGTGGCCGGAGCTGAAGGCCGCGGCCGGGCAGAGACGGGCCGGCGCGGCTCCCGCACGGCGCAGGGCGGCGCTCCCCGGTGGCCGAAGGCGGCGCGGGGCCGCGGCGCGCGGGGTCGGCGTCGGCGGGTGCCTTGGCTGGCGGCGGAGCACGCCGGCGACGGGGAAGGCCGACGACGGGGCGGCGGAGCAAGGAGGCGGCGGCGTGGGGATCCGACGGCGGGCGCGATGCGCGGGCCGGGCAGCGGCGGCGAGAGGGCCCGCGCGGGCCCGCGATGGGCTCCGCGGGCCGGCGGCGAGGTGGGCGCGGGGGCGCCACGTGGCGGCCTCCGGTTGGCTGCGGACGGCGGCGGAGATGCGTCCAGCGCGGACGGACATGTCCGGCGCGGCGTGGAGGGGAAAATTAGGGTTTATCTGCGGAATTTTCGAAGGGGATCACATATATAGAGATGGAGGGAGCTAGGAGAGTCCAAATGAGGAGCGATTTTTGCCCACACGATTGTGATCGAACGGCCGAGAGCATGGAAGAGACTTATATGGGTTTTGGGCCACTTTGGAGGGGTGTTGGGCTGCAAGACCAAAGAGGCTTTACGGTTACCCGGTTAACTGTTGGAGTATCAAACGACCTCCAAATGGCACGAAACTTGACAGGCGGTCTACCGGTGCTATACCAAGGCCGCTTGGCAAGACTCGGTCCATTCCGAGAACGTTTAACACCCGCTCACAATAGGAGACAAAAAGGGGGACACCGTTGAACATAGGAGTGCCGGATTGCAAAACGGACAACGGGGAAAATGCTCGGATGCATCAGACGAACACGCATGCAAAATGAGATGCACAGGATGACATGATAAAATGCAACACGCAAGCAAATGACATGGCAATGACGGCGAATAACTGGCAGACACCTGGCGCATCGGATCCGGGGCGTTACATCGGTGCAGCTGCTCCTGCTTGTATCGTCGCCACGACGGTGGTCGCCACCGAGCACTTTCCTAAGGTCATTAGAAGGCAGGTGTACTACGGATCCGAATCATCCGGTTAGGTTCTATTCTATCCCGATCTCTTTTAGCATGTCCAAAGTAGCTCCTTACTAAATCCGTCCTGAATGAACCCCTCCCAGGAAACCGATCTGCCGACGGATTCGGAGCATGACTCCAGACTTCAAGAACACGAGTTCGACTCTTAGTTTTGCGCCACCGACACTACTAGGGAAAACCTTATACATAGAATCTTACCAGCAGCGATCTTCAAAATACAACACTACTGCTATTTAGTAGCAGCGCACTCCAAGAAAACGCGCTGCTGAAAGCAAAGTAGCAGTAGCGCGTTCCCACAAAACCGCGCTACTGCTCTAATTGCCATGACCTGGCCATCTAGCTAGTTATAGTAGTAGCGCCCTATAGTGGACCGTGCTACTGCTACAGATGTTAGCAGCAACGCACTTCTTTGAAACTCGCTACTGCTAAGTTCGGCCCACAAGTATAGTCCCACCTCGCTCGGCGAACAGGGTGTTTACCACCTTAAATATGTTACTCCTCAAACTATCACAACCAGTTGGTCTTCACTGAACTCTATATGTAGAATTCGTGGCTGCAATATGAGTCTTCTCTGGTTCCTACCAGAGAGGACTCATATTGACAATTCAGATTGTACACAAAAAGATCATTGATGGCCAATGTATTTTTGCATTGACAGACAACTTAGCAGTAGCGCGTTTTGTAGCAAAGCGCTGCTACTAGTCCAACTTATCAGTAGCATTCATCCCAGCACATCGCTTCTGCTATTCTCCTTAGCTGCAGTGCGTTTTGATACCCGCGCTACTAATAACCCTATCTTATCCCCACGCGCGCGGCTGACCCCTCTCGCTCACTCACTCTCCCCCCTCACTCTCGCCAGCGCTGATAACCGCCATCGTCCGTCGCCGCCGCCGCCGTCATCCGTCTGCCACCGAGGTACTCCCTCCTTCCTATCTCCTCCTCCCACCACGCCCTCCTCCCTCCTCTTCCCACCGCGCCCTCCTCCCTCCGCCTGCGGCCGCCCCCTCCTCCTTCCTCCGCCGGCAGCCCTCCTCCCACTGCCCCTCCCTCCTCCTCCTTCGGCCGGCCCCTCCCCCTCCTCCTCCGGCCGCCCCTCCCCCTCCTCTCTCCTCCCTCCCTCCCTTGTCTCTGTTCTTGCAAATCGTAGATGTTTTGAATAATATAGAAGTAAGAAAATTTAGGGTAGAACTAGGGTAGTAGAATTTTTAGCAAGTGTTTAATAGAAAATATTTTATTTAGTAAGTTATTAATATAACTAGTTTATTTAAATTAGGTACTTAATAGAACTAGTTTATTTGGTAAGTGCTTAATATAACTAGTTTATTTATAGTAAGTGCTTAATAAAACTACTTTATTTAGTAAGTAGTTAATAAAACTAGTTTATTTAGTAAGTAGTTAATAAAACTAGTTTATTTACTGTTAGGATTATATATAAGATATTTTCATATTTTGAACTATTGAAATGCAATTACAATCGATAAATGGCCTATGTTTTGCCGGAGTGTTGATTAATTTCCATTCTGGTATAATTTCAGGCGCTCGATATGTCTTTTTTAGCAAAGGTCATGCCGGATTTTTTGGGTTTTGCCGTCGAGTTACAATCTTTGAATTTTGAACGCAGGAGATGTCTAATGGCAATGGGATATCGGAGTGCGGGTACTGCTACGATGACCATGGTGTGTGCGACAGGTTTCCTCACCTGCGAAATGATAGGTTTTTCATCGTGAAGTTGGAAGAGACCATCGATGTTTGTACGGTACGCAACGACAAGCATTTCATCATAATAAATATCATCACTTGTGCTTCTTTTGTTCAACGTGTAATTCATGGATTTTTTTCAATTTGACTAGTACATCCCGTGCCATGCTAGACCATATGTATTGGAGAAGCTTGGTTTTGGTTTAGATGACTTTGAGAATGTGGAGACGACGAGGGCTCACTTAATAACTAAACATGGTTATGAGTTTCTGGTTAAGTTCTACAATGTGGTCGATCGCTCCCATTTCGGTTGCTCTAATTGGGAAGCTCTCTCCAAGGCATATGGATTTGAGGAGGGAATGCGACTAAGATTTGATATTCGTCCCAAAGATTATGATGATGATGATAATATCGACATTTGGGTGGATGTGGATATGCCTCCAGTTTTACCTAGATGTGAGTTTGTCAAACTAATTTGTTAAGTTCAGTAATTTATGTTGTTAATTTAAAAATATTTGGTGTTCGTCCGTACCAAACTTATTTATTTATAATTATTAGCTTACTTATTATCTTATGAAATACTCGGAAGGTAGTAGACAACACATACTAAAGCTATGATTCCAAGCTTAATTGTGAGGAGAAAGGTTATCTTGTCTCATTCGTAGAAGTGTTGAGGCCTTCAAAACTAGTCACTCTATCAGCCCAAATTATACTAGATATGTGCCACTAGTCCATAAGTTGCTTGATGGTAACTTCACTGCCAAAAACTTGGTAAGATTTTGTTAATGATGGTAACTTCATTGCATAAATTATTCTTAAGTAAACTACATTTCTAACTATATATGTTACTATTTTGGTTTTGAACAGAGGCTCCCAAAGTAGGTTGTGCCTGACATGCTATGTATTGAAGGTGATATGCATTTGGTTAGCTTACGAGCAACTCCTTTGGAGGCTTACCATACTGCATACTCGGTTTCTTCAAACGATGGAAGGCTCAAAATCAAAGAACGGAGCAAAGTGATGAGTGCGCACATGCAAATAATTGGAGACAAAATGAATGTGCGCAAGCCACATGTTGGAGATAGGTTTATGTCCATTCTCCATTATGGTGAAGGACCGGTTTATCTGTTTTATGGTATTTTAGCTAGGAGAGAGGAGTAGGTCCTAAGTATTAAGAACAATTAGTTAGTGTTGATTATATATGACTACAATGTCTTAGACTTGATGGTGATGCTGAGTAGGAGTAGTGATAATGAGTACTATGATGATGATGATGAGGAGTTGTTATTATAACTAGTGACGAAGTTGTTATATGATGTCTCATCATGGACGAAAATAATGATTATGAGGAGTTATATGACAATGATATATTATGATGATAAGTTGTTAATGATATTATGATGATGATGATAAGTTATTATGTCATTGGGTGAAAGAACCGCGAATTAGTTTCAAATGGATGGATCGAAAGTGACCATTGGTTACTTTGGATCCATGCACTTGAAACCAATCCAAAGTTCTTTCACCTAGTGACTTAATAACTCATTATGATGTTAAAACAATCTCTAAATTGATACTGTATGAAAAATTGTATATAGGTGTATGAATACGACCTAAATTTCTAAAGAAATGGAATACAGAATAATAGTAGCAGCAGTTGTTCTTGAAAGCGCTACTAGTAGTTAGCAGTATCGATTGGCATGGAAAGCGCTACTACTAAGAAGATATATCAATAGCACGTGTCAGTCGGTGCTACTGCTAAGCTTTAGCTATAGCGCCTTATCAGTAGCGCGCCTACCCGCGCTACTGATAGGCCAAAAACCAGCGCTACTGCTAGTCTTTTCCCTAGTAGTGCGAGAAGTACCAAAAGCTAAGTTGTGTGCACGGGCACACTCCCGCTCGACGTGTATGCACGGAGGGATTTGACATTGGCAGGCGGTTTCTCAGTTGCCCCTTAGAGGTTAGTGCTAAGTTCATCATTTTACTTGAGTTAATGCCACCGCTCATCCTGAATACTATTTAACATTGGCAGGGATATGAGGCTTGTGCCTTTGTTAACTGGCTGGATGAAGAATGGCATGGTAGGTCTCGGAGTGTTATCACCAAGCTCGCAGAAGATAACGTAAAGCTAAAGAAGAAACTGGCTGATCTGGAATGTACAATCAGTACGATGAAGCAAGAAAGAATCAATCACACACAACAGATGAAAGCAAGAGACAAGAAGGAACTAGCATGTGTAGTTCTGGTTGTCGCATTAGCCATGTTCTATGCGCTGTTTGCAATGATGATTAGGGGTTTTGTTTGACAGTAGACAGTATTGCTAAAGCACATCTAGATGTGCTCTAAGTAATGCACATCTAGGTCCAATGCCATTGATGTTACGCGAAGATTCATGCAGATATTTTTCCTTTTCCTTTTCCTTTTCCTTTCTAGTTTGATTATTACTGGCTTTATCAATAAGAAGAGCTCATGTATTGCTTGCCAACTGTCCTACTCCGTTCGTACTGGTACCAGTGCATAATCCCAAAACTCGTTACTTGTTTTTGTCCTAAAAAAGGAAACCAGCCAAATAGCCAATAGGAGTCCTGCGCAACCCCGGGAATTTGGAGCGACTGGGTACAAATAATTGCGGTTGATTATATTAGCGGTTAGATAATATGTCAACCCCCGCTTCAATTCCCCCTGTGTCAGTGTCAAAACCGGCAGATCTCGGGTAGGGGTTCCCAAACTGTGCATCTAAGGATCAAAGGTAATAGGAGGCAGGGGACATGATGTTTACCCAGGTTTTGGCCCTCTTGGTGGAGGTAATACCCTACTTCCTTCTTGATTGACTTTGATGAGTATAGGGGTTACAAGAGTTGATCTACCTCGAGATCGTAATAGCTAAACCCTAGATGTCTAGCTTGTATGATTATGATTGCCTCTATGGACTAAACCCTCCAGTTTATATAGACATCGGAGGGACCTAGGGTTGTACAGAGTCGGTTTACAGAGAAAGGAAACCACACATCCGGACGCCAAGCTTGCCGTCCATGCAATGGAGAGTCTCATCCAGACTCGGGAGAAGGCCTTCTGTCTTGTATCTTCACGGCCCATTAGTCCGGCCCATGCCACATTGGCCGGTTCCTCGAGGACCCCATAATCCAGGAATCCTTCAGTAGCCCCCGAACTTGCCTTCAATGATGATGTTGTATCAGGCTACATGTCTTCGGCTTTGCAAGGCGGGTTCCCCATTGTACTTCGTATGGTTCGGATTTTACATTAAATACCATATCCTTTAACTTTTGTGCCACCGTCGCCTCAGCCTCCACACGTCGAGCGAATATGAAGGGTCTGAGCATTTTACAGGCAACCCCTTGAACAAGTAGGGAAGGCGTCTATTTAAAGAGATTGAATCTCAGATGCCATTTCTCACCAGACGAAAAATCCTTATAGCTCACCATAGGAAACCATTCAAACATGGTTGGCGCTCCTAGTTCTTCCTCGTGCCCCCACGGCCCTCAAAAATGCGATTGGGAGAGCTGCTCGATATCCCACACCTAGTTGACCAAGCTTCAGACGTAGGGATATCTCTCCCTTGGATCTAGTCCCCGTTCGGGCGGGATTAACTTCCATCAATGGCGAAACCCTGACGAAGAACTTCCCCAATCCTACTAAAGGGGAACGGGTGTGCCTTATTTCTTTCCTGCTGAGAGGCGTGGGATTTCCGATTCATCCTTTCCTCAGAGGTCTTCTAGAGTATTATGGCATCCGACTTCACAATCTCACGCCGGGCTCCATCCTGCACATTGCAGGTTTCTTTGCTCTTTGCGAGCTGTTCCTAGGCTGCGAGGCCCATTTCAATTTATGGAGGAAATATTTCTGCCTTGTTCCCCACTCCTAAGAGGGATCCATATTCGAGGTGTGTGATGCCGAATTATGGCGCATAGCCAGAACATGATACCTGTCCGGCACTCCGAAGAAGGCATCTGAAGAGTGGCCCTCAGAATAGTTCTACATTGAAGATGTTGTTCTCCCGGACCAATCCGGCAAGGTCTTCCCGAATTTTCTGCTGCTCCCTTAAAGAAGCGCGCCAGTTGGCGTCCCCAAAGCTTTGAGGAAGAAGACAGCATGGAGATTAAGAGGCTAGTGAGCAAGATCAGAATACTCGCCCACTCTGGACTGTCTATAGTTGAGGTAATGGCGATTTCAATAACGCGATGCGTCCAACCACTTCAATTCAGAAGGCTTCCCATGTGGCATTACAATGGGGAGGACGACGCATCACACTGTGGGCGCAAGGGTCCGGACAATTTTGCCGCTTTGGGTGCCATGTTGCCTGATCTTTACAAAGGGGCGAAGGAAGATTTCACTCGCCTTAAAAGGCGAGAAGGTTTCTCCTGTATAACCCCATTGATTGGGTAAGTTTTCAATCACAGGCCTCACTCAATCTTTTTTTAATTAAGCTTAGTCGAATTTAATCTGTCTACCTTTAACAGGAATGGAGAAAGGTCGTCGCAGGGATCTACAGCCCCGCTCCACAGTCGGAGAATCATAATCAAGACCTAGATCCCCGATTTGAAGAAGATCCGGATATATTTATAGAATAGAAGGAAGGAGTCTTTTATTAGGCGAGCTACGATGGCACGGAAGTGGCCATTATAGCCGATTACCCCAGCCTTCTCCTCTCCTCCCATGTAAGTACCCAGGAGACACCCCCTCAAAAAGAATTTTCCCCTTGTGACTCACCTGCCACACTGTATCGTGCTTGCAAGGGGCGACTCTCATCCCATCGTAATGTGGCAAAGACGTCTTCTAGGAAGACGACACTCGCACAAGGCGCATCTTTGAAAAGAAAGGCAAATGATGATACTGCCAGGCCCTCTCCTTCTACAAAGAGGTATAATTCTTTAACACGCACTCAGCAGATAGATCGGACGGTGATGTTTCCTGCTGTGCCATATCGCAGAAGGAGTGTACGCCGGACTATATCCGGAGACCTGGCGGGCCATGCACAGGCTAATCCGGCCCGGGACCCTGCCACAATAACTGGAGGGGGCGCGGGAGCAATGCCGGATTGTCATCTCCCATAGGATCCAGATAATGTATCCGTCACCAAATCCGAAGTGGAGAGTGCGATGAATCATCGGTGGCGGAGAGAGGCTATGTGTGACCCGAATTTCACCGAAGAGGCATTCAACGCTTTCAGCTTAGCGGATGCTTACATCCGAGCTCCTCGGGATGGACTTGCTGGAGCCACTCACCAGCTTTCAAAGGATACGCCCAACTGACTTAAAGGTTGTTAATTGTCAGGTACTCACGGAGAAAAACAACACATTATCCAAGGAGCTAGAAGAATGCCGAACTAACCTAACTGTTGCCACCACTGAACTGGAAAATTTAAAGAAATCCAAGAAGGCACCTGATGGTAAGTACAACAGTAGCCCGGAAATAAGATTCCGTGCCTACAACGATGTTGCCTAAATATGCCTCGTTTTGTTGGCAGGGTCGACTGATGAGCTGGAGGAGAGGCTAAGGGCTGCTCAAGCGGACAAACAACATGCCGAAGGGCAAGAAGCCGCTGGTCAATGTGTATTGACACAGACCATTAATGAGAAGAACAAACTATAGGATGCAAATATCAAGCAAACCGAAGAACTGAAGGATTTAAGAGCCCAACTATCGAATGCTTTGAAGGAGAACAGGAAGCTGAAAGGCGGCATATTCAGTATGCTCTTTAACCTGACTTTTCACACAGTCTCTTGATGGAAAATTTTACAAGTTTGTTTCTGTAGGTGTGCTGACCGGATGTCCCAAGGGAGAAGTGTCAGGATTTCAAGGTGACCTTCTATAAGAGCTATCCAAAATGCACGAGCGAGCTCGGAAAGCAACAAGGAACATGGCTAAGGCTTTATGGCCATCCGATCCACCTCCAGGAAGTATGGAGGAGCTCATGAATTTATTCAAGGGAGCTCGTCGCCGTTTTGAGCTATGGAAGATATTAGCATGTCTGGAAGGCACACGAGAGGCCTGGGCCATGGTGAAAACACGGTACACCAGACTTGATCTGAATCATATGGCCCGGGTCGGACCTCAAAGACCAGATGGACAGGAGATTCTTGTTAGCTTAGTGTACGACCAAGTAAAGATAGCCACTAAGTTTTCTCAATAGGATTGTAAACTAGACAACCTATTAGATGGTCTAGAGGAGGAAGAAGTTTTTGAGTTGAAGTAGCAATGTACTTTTATCAACAAACTTATCTCCAGCCGAACTGTAAAATGATTTTCATGGTAGACTTTCTGCTTCGACCTCTGAAACCCGAGGTTTGGAGTATTTCAGGATATTATACCGTCGGTAAACACCAAAGTATGTTCGGAAACTAGGCAGTCTGGTCATAGATTCTTGAACAGACAAGTTGTATTTGGGGAGTTATGTTATATTACATTTGATCATAAGAAACATCTTCCAGAGAGAATAGTTCCGCTAAGGGTTTGTAGGACCTTGAAGTATGTCTAGAGGGGGGGGGGGTGATTAGACTACTTGACCAATTAAAAACTTAACCTTTTCCCAATTTTAGTCTTTGGCAGATTTTAGCTATCTTAGCACAAGTCAAGCAATCTTCACACAATTCAAGCAAGCATGCAAAGAGTATATGAGCAGCGGAAATTAAAGCATGCAACTTGCAAGAATGTAAAGGGAAGGGTTTGGAGATTTCAAACGCAATTTGGAGACACGGTGATTTTTGAGCCGTGGTTCCGATAGGTGGTGCTATCGTACATCCACGTTGATGGAGACTTCAACCCACGAAGGGTAACAGTTGCACGAGTCCATGGAGGGCTCCACCCAAGAAGGGTCCACGAAAAAGCAACCTTGTCTATCCCACCATGGCCGTCGCCCATGAAGGACTTGCCTCACTAGCGGTAGATCTTCACGAAGTAGGCGATCTCCTTGCCCTTACAAACTCCTTGGTTCAACTCCACAATCTTGTCGGAGGCTCCCAAGTGACACCTAGCCAATCTAGGAGACACCACTCTCCAAGAAGTAACAAATGGTGTGTTGATGATGAACTCCTTGCTCTTGTGCTTCAAATGATAGTCTCCCCAACACTCAACTCTCTCTCATAGGATTTGGATCTGGTGGAAAGAAGATTTGAGTGGAAAGCAACTTTGGGAAGGCTAGAGATCAAGATTCATAAGGTAGGAATGGAATATCTTGGCCTCATCACATGAGTAGGTAGTTCTCTCTCAGAAATGGTAAGTTGGAAGTGTAGGTTTGTTCTGATGGCTCTCTCCACAAATGAAGAGGAGGTGGAGGGTATATATAGCCTCCACACAAAATCTAACCGTTACACACAATTTACCAATCTCGGTGGGACCGAATCAACAAACTCGGTCGGACCGATTCAGTAAACCTAGTGACCGTTAGTGATTTCGGTGGGACCGACATGCAACTCGGTGGGACCAATATGGTTAGGGTTAGGGCATAACGTAATCTCGGTGAGACCGATTACACAAACTCGATGAGACCGATTTTGGTAATTAGCTAACCAGAGAGTTGGTCAGGTAAACTCGGTGGGACCGATTCGCTCTTTTCTGTTGGACCAAAATGTTACGAAAAGGAAATAGAGAGTTTACATTGCAATCTCGGTGGGACCGATTGCTCACTTTGGTTAGACCGAAACGTTATGAAGGGAAACAGAGAGATTACAATCCCATCTCGGTGAGACCGAGATCCCTATCGGTGAGACCGATTTGCCTAGGGTTTGTGGCAGCGGCTATGACATCTGAACTTGGTGGCGCCGGATAGAAGGAATCGGTGGGGCCGAGTTTGACTTTAGGTTTAGGTCATATGTGGATATGAGAAAGTAGTTGAGGGTTTTTGGAGCATATCACTAAGCACTTGAAGCAAGAAACTCATCAAGCAACACCTCATCCCTCCTTGATAGTATTGGCTTTTCCTATAGACTCAATGTGATCTTGGATCACTAAAATAGAAAATGTAGAGTCTTGAGCTTTTGAGCTTGAGCCAATCCTTTTTGTCCTTAGTATTTTGAGGGATCCACTTTCATCATCCATGCCATGCCATTCATTGAGCTTTCTTGAAATAATTGTCTTGGAATAGTATTAGCTCAATGAGCTATATGTTGTTATGAATTACCAAAACCACCTAGGGATAGTTGCATTTTCAAGATCCCCCTTTTTGGTAATTGATGACAACATATACATCAAAGCTTCGACAAATGATAATAAGATTGAAAAGCATCGTCGCTTTAAGAAGTATGTGATAAGAAAGAGCTCCCCCTAAATTTGTGCATAGTTTAAGATTTTCTTTGGACTACAAATGCACAAGGAATTAGGCTCATGGGTTACTCTTCCATGTCACATACATCTTGATGGAGCGCTGAAAAGAATAAAGATTGAATACATGCACTCATCACCAGGCAAAGTGAATGATCATATAAAGATAAATAGGATAATATCATCTAACAAGCATAACTGTAGCTTATGATCAAACACATGATCATCAATGTCTCACAGATAATTGCATAGTATCTCAAGCAAGCAAAAGCAAATAAAGTTCAACCACGAAGACAAGAGAGAACAAAAGCAAACTCTCTCTCTCGAAGCCTATGATCTATACATTTTTCTCCCCCTTTGGCAACAAGTTACCAAAAAGTTCCTAGAAAATGCATAGTACTATTTCGTCTCTCAGGCTTGGTCTTCAGTTGGTGGTGTAGAGATGGCTCCTTGGACGAAGACTTCAGTTGATGTGGATGGAGCTGAAGAAGTTGGTGCTGGAGCTGGTTGCACTGGAGCTGTAGCTAGTGCAGATGAAGTGGCTCTGGTGTCTTTCACGGGCTCTACAACCGATCTCTGAGCTCGAGGCACTCTGGCAAATGCATCAGTAGTTGTCCTGCCCTTCCTCTCCTGCATGTCATCTTGTAGCTGGTCCACAACTGACTGAATCTCAGTTACTTTGACATCTAAATCATAGAATTTTTGTTCCATGATTCTTTCCAGGCTCTCCTGGTTTTGAGTTACGGTGGCCAACCCCTTCTCAATCCTCAAAGTTGATGCTATCAAGTAACCAAGCTGGTCCTGCTTGCTCTTCAAAAAGTATTCAGATGCCTCATCTAGAGTTGGCATCTTGGCAGCCTTCTCCTTCTTTGCTTTCTCCTTCTTCGCTTGAGCTTGCACTGATGATGGTTCATTCTCATTCATGACAACTTGATTGTCCTCAAAATCTGGATAGAGAACAAATTGTTCCTTATCCAACAGATATTTGCCTGTGCCCATCTTTGAGTTGATCAACTCCAGGATTTGTGGGGCATATCCACAACTTCTCTTCTGGTCTGCTGAAGTCCTCTTGATAGTCTCAGCTATGAGGCTCATGACCTTGAATTTCTATGGCACATCAAATATGTGTAGCAAATTAATTGCATGCCCTCTGATCATGTTGTGGTCACCTGACTTGGGCAATAGAGTGTGGCTTAGGATCCAGTTGATTTTGTTGGCAGCCCTGACAGAAGAAAATGGACAGACCCAAACTTGAAAGTCTCAATTGCCTTGTCTGGGATCTCCTTGTACATGTGTGACATAGAGTTGTGATCCTTCTTCTTCTTGGATTAGACATCCAAGTCATCTTCTTTCTCCTCTGGGGCATTGATCAGATTGGCCCATTCCTCAATAGTTGATTGGTACCTTGTACCTTCAGACATCCAGACTATTCTGCCATCAGGATAAAAATGAGCTATGGAGTAGAATTGCATAACTAGCTCATCATTCCAGTTTGTGAACTTCTGTCCAACAAACTCATCAACTCCACAAGCCTTAAAGCTGTCAAATACTCCTGGGTAGTGATCCTCATTTTCCTTCATGTATTTCCAGTCTACCCACCTCATGTCACAAACTATGGGCTTCTTGTCCAACAGCACAGTCTCATAGAAGTCCTGCTGTTCCTTAGTGTGGAACTTGTAATCAGCAGCAGTTCTTCTTCTGATTGCATATGGATCAAACAATCTCCACTTCCTGAGCCCTGCATCCTTCCTCAGCTTCATATTCTCAGCCACTAGATGAGCATCGTTGTGGTCTAGAATCTTGGGTTTGAGCTTCCTCAGAACTTGTCCTTCATCATCTTCCTCAGCAGCAACTTCATGCACTCGGGCCATGTTCTTCTCAGCAGCTGGTATGCTCCTGGTATTCCTCTTAGGTGCATACTTGGCCTTGGAGGCAGCTTTCGGTGCTTCCTTGGGCTTTGATGATGCAGCCCCTGACCTTATAGCATCACCCATCAGCTTTTGTGCCTTGGGTGCTGGTGCAACAACCTCTTCTTCCTCCTCTTATTCCGTCATGGAAGGTTTTCCAACAACTCTGGCCATGGTCTTTCTGACCCTTTCCTTCCTCTTCTTTCCTTCTGCAGCTGGCTCTTTGGGATCTGGTTTCTCTAGTTCTTGTGTTGATCCTCTGACCTTCAGCATAGGTGTCCTCTTGGCAGGGACCTTCCTATTTAGTCCAGGCTTTGTGGTCTTTGCTGAGCCATACTCCTTTTTGAGCACTACCTTCTTAGAAGTAGCCTCATCTTCAGCTGCCACATAGTCCTCATCCTCAGAGTCTGAGGTTCTCTTCCTTCTGGCTCTTGTGGCTACTTTGGGCAAATTGCTAGGAGTGCTTATGCTGCCTTCATCTCAGGAACTAGAGGGACTAGTTGTTGGAAATATGCCCTAGAGGCAATAATAAATTAGTTATTATCATTATATTTCCTTGTTCATGATAATCATTTATTATCCATGCTATAATTGTATTGATAGGAAACTCAGATACATGTGTGGGTACATAGACAACACCATGTCCCTAGTAAGCCTCTAGTTGACTAGCTCGTTGATCAATAGATGGTTACGGTTTCCTGACCATGGACATTGGATGTCATTGATAACGGGATCACATCATTAGGAGAATGATGTGATGGACAAGACCCAATCCTGAGCCTAGCACAAAGATCGTAGTTCGTATGCTAAAGCTTTTCTAATGTCAAGTATCATTTCCTTAGACCATGAGATTGTGCAACTCCCGGATACCGTAGGAATGCTTTGGGTGCACCAAACGTCACAACATAATAGGGTGGCTATAAAGGTGCACTATGGGTATCTCTGAAAGTGTTTGTTGGGTTGGCACGGATCGAGACTGGGATTTGTCACTCCGCGTGACGGAGAGGTATCTCTGGGCCCACTCGGTAGGACATCATAATAATGTGCACAATGTGACCAAGGGGTTGATCACGAGATGATGTGTTACGGAACGAATAAAGAGACTTGTCGGTAAGGAGATTGAACAAGGTATCGGGATACCGACGATCGAATCTCGGGCAAGTACAATACCGCTAGACAAAGGGAATTGTATATGGGATTGATTGAATCCTCGACATCGTGGTTCATCCGATGAGATCATCGTGGAACATGTGGGAGCCAACATGGGTATCCAGATCCCGCTATTGGTTATTGACCGGAGAACGTCTCGGTCATGTCTGCATGGTTCCCGAACCCGTAGGGTCTACACACTTAAGGTTAGATGACGCTAGGGTTATAAAGGAAGTTTGTATGTGGTTACTGAATGTTGTTCGGAGTCCCGGATGAGATCCCGGACGTTAAGAGGAGTTCCGGAATGGTCCGGAGGTAAAGATTTATATATGGGAAGTCCTGTTTTGGTCACCGGAAAAGTTTCGGGTTTTATCGGTAACGTACCGGGACCACCGGGAGGGTCCCAGGGGTCCACCAAGTGGGGCCACCATCACCAGAGGGCAGCATGGGCCAATTTTGGGAGGGTACCAGCCCCACGTGGGCTGGTGCGCCCCCCCCACAAGGGCCCAAGGCGCCTAGGGTTTGGGGAGGGGGCACACCCACCTTTCTTGGGGGGCAAGTTTCCCCTCTCCCCCCTTGGCCACCCCCTAGATGGGATCTAGGGCTGGCCGCCACCCCTAGGGGTGGAACCCTAGGTGGGGGCGCAGCCCCCCTCTCCCCCCTATTTATAGTGGAGGCAAAGGGGCAGCCTAACACACGATGTTCTTCTCCTGTTGGCGCAGCCCTACCTCTCTTTCTCCTCATATCTCGCGGTGCTTGGCGAAGCCCTGCAGGATTTCCATGCTCCTCCATCACCACCACGCCGTTGTGCTGCTGCTAGACGGAGTCTTCCCCAACCTCTCCCTCTCTCCTTGCTGGATCAAGGCATGTGAGACGTCACCGGGCTGTACGTGTGTTGAACGCGGAGGTGCCGTCCGTTCGGCACTAGTATCTCCGGTGATTTGGATCACGACGAGTACGACTCCTTCAACCCTGTTCTCTTGAACGCTTGCGCTTAGCGATCTACAAGGGTATGTAGATGCAATCTCCTTCCCCTCATTGCTAGTTTCTCCATAGATAGATCCTGGTGACTCATAGGAAAATTTTGAATTTGTTCTACGTTCCCCAAAAGTGGCATCATGAGCTAGGTCTATTGCGTAGATTCTGTGCATGAGTAGAACACAAAGTAGTTGTGGGCATTGATTTTGTTCAATATGCTTACCGTTAATAGTCCAATCTTGTTTCGACGGTATTGTGGGATGAAACGGCCCGGACTGACCTTACATGTACACTTACGTGAGACAGGTTCCACCGACTGACATGCACTTGGTGCATAAGGTGGCTGGCGGGTGCCAGTCTCTCCCACTTTAGTCGGAACGGATTCGATAAAAAGGGTCCTTATGAAGGGTAAATAGCAATTGGCATATCACGTTGTGGTTTTGCGTAGGTAAGAAACGTTCTTGCTAGAAACCCATAGCAACCACGTAAATCATGCAAACAACAATTAGAGGACGTCTAACTTGTTTTTGCAGGGTATGCTATGTGATGTGATATGGCCAAGAAGAATGTGATGAATGATATGTGATGTATGAGATTGATCATGTTCTTGTAATAGGAATCACAACTTGCATGTCGATGAGTATGACAACCGGCAGGAGCCATAGGAGTTGTCTTAATTTATTGTATGACCTGCGTGTCATTAAACAACACCATGTAATTACTTTACTTTATTGATAACCGGTAGCCATAGTAGTAGAAGTAATAGTTGGCGAGACAACTTCATGAAGACACGATGATGGATATCATGGTGTCATGCCGGTGATGATGATGATCATGGAGCCCCGAAGATGGAGATCAAAAGGAGCAAAATGATATTGGCCATATCATGTCACTATTTGATTGCATGTGATGTTTATCATGTTTATGCATCTTATTTGCTTAGAACGACGGTAGTAAATAAGATGATCCCTCATTAAAATTTCAAGAAAGTGTTCCCCCTAACTGTGCACCGTTGTGAAAGTTCGTCGTTTCGAAGCACCACGTGATGATCGGGTGTGATAGATTCTAACGTTCACATACAATGGGTGTAAGCCAGATTTACACACACGAAACACTTAGGTTGACTTGACGAGCCTAGCATGTACAGACATGGCCTCGGAACACAAGAGACCGAAAGGTCGAGCATGAGTCGTATGGTGGATACGATCAACATGAAGATGTTCACCGATGATGACTAGTCCGTCTCACATGATGATCGGACACGGCCTAGTTGACTCTGATCATGTAATCACTTAGATGACTAGAGGGATGTCTATCTGAGTGGGAGTTCATAAGACGAACTTGATTATCCTGAAAATAGTCAAAACCCCTTTGCAAATTATGTCATAGCTCGTGCTTCAGTTCTACTGTTTCAGATATGTTCCTAGAGAAAATATAGTTGAAAGTTGACAGTAGCGATTATGCGGACAGTAGAAAGCTTATGTCCTTAATGCACTGCTCGGTGTGCTGAACCCCAAACGTCGTCTGTCGATGTTGCGAACATCGGACATACACGTTTTGATAACTACGTGATAGTTCAGTTAAACGGTTTAGAGTTGAGGCACCAAAGATGTTTTCGAAATGTCGCGAAACATATGAGATGTTTCGAGGGCTGAAATTGGGATTTCAGGCTCGTGCCCACGTCAAGAGGTATAAGACCTCCGATGATTTTCTTAGCCTACAAACTAAGGGAGAAAAGCTCAATCGTTGAGCTTATGGTCAGATTGTCTGACTGCAACAATCACTTCAATCGAGTGGAAGTTGATCTTCCAGATGAGATAGTGATGTTTCTCCAAAGTCATTGCCACCAAGCTGCTAGAGCTTCGTGATGAACTATAAAATATCAGGGATAGATATGATGATCCTTGAGGTATTCGCGATGTTTGACACCGCGAAAGTAGAAATCAAGAAAGAGCATCAATTGTTGATGGTTGGTGAAACCACTAGTTTCAAGAAGGCCAAGGGCAAGAAGGGATACTTCATGAAACGGCAAATCAGCTGCTGCTCTAGTGAAGAAACCCAAGGTTGAACCCAAACCCAAGACTAAGTGCTTCTGTAAGAGGAACGAACACTGAAGCAGAACCACCCTAGATACTTAGTAGATAAGAAGGCTGGCAAGGTTGATAGAAGTATATTGGATATACATTGAATCAAATGTGTACTTTACTAGTACTCCTAGTAGCACCAGGGTATTGAGATACCAGTTCGGTTGCTAAGTGTTAGTAAATCGAAATAAAATCTACGGAATAGACGGAGACTAGCTAGAGGTGAGGTGACGATATGTGTTGGAAGTGTTTCCAAGGTTGATTTGATCAAGCATCGCACGCTCCCTCTACCATTGAGATTGGTGTTAAACCTAACTAATTGTTATTTGGTGTTTGCATTGAGCATAGACATGATTGGATTATGTCTATCGCAATACGGTTATTCATTTAAGGAGAATAATGGTTACTCTGTTTATTTGAATAATACCTTCAATGGTCTTGTACCTAAAAAGAATGGTTTAATGAATCTCAATCGTAGTGATACACATTTTCATGCCAAAAGATATAAGATCGTAATGATAGTACCAGTTACTCGTGGCACTGCTATGTAAGTCATATTGGTCGCATGAAGAAGCTCCATGTTGATGGATCTTTGGACTCACTCGTTTTGAAAATTTTGAGACATGCGAACCATGTCTATTGGTATGTACGCATGAAGAAACTCCATGCAGATGGATCGTTTGGACTCACTTTATTTTGAATCACTTGAGTCATGCAACATACCGCATGGGCAAGATGACTGAAAGGCCTCGTTTTCAGTGAAATGGAACAAGAAAGCAACTTGTTGGAAGTAATACATTTTGATGTGTGTGCAGTCCAATGAGTGCTGAGGCATGCAGTGAATATCGTTATGTTCTTACTTCATAGATGATTTGAGTAGATGTTGAGTATATTTACTTGATGAAACACAAGTCTGAATTATTGAATGGTTCAAGTAATATTAGAGTGAAGTTGAAGATCATCGTGATAGGAGGATAAAATGTCTATGATATGATCATGGAGATGAGTATCTGAGTTACGAGCTTCGCACGCAATTAAGACATTGTGGAAATTGTTTCACAACTAACACCGCCTGGAACACCATAGTGTGATGGTGTGTCCGAACATCATAGTTGCACCCTATTGGATATGGTGTGTACCATGGTGTCTCTTATCGAATTACCACTATCATTCATGGGTTAGGCATTAGAGACAACCGCACTCATTTTAATAGGGCACCACGTAATTCCGTTGAGACGACACCGTTTGAACTATGGTTTGGAGAAACATAAGCTGTCGTTTCTTGAAAGTTTGGGGCTGCAATGCTTATGTGAAAAAGTTTCATCGTGATAAGATCGAACCCAAAACGGATAAATACATCTTCATAGGATACCCAAAATGGTTGGGTATACCTCCTATCTCAGATCCGGAAGCAAGAGTAATTGTTTCTAGAAACGGGTCCTTTCTCGAGAAAAGTTTCTCTTGAAAGAATTGAGTGGGAGGATGGTGGAGACTTGATGAGGTTATTGAACCATCACTTCAAACAGTGTGTAGCAGGGCACAGGAAGTTGTTCATGTGGCACCTACACCAATTGAAGTGGAAGATGATGATAGTGATCATGATGCTTCAGATCAAGCCACTACCGAACCTCGTAGGGTGACAAGGATGTGTACTACTTCAGAGTGGTACAGTAATCATGTCTTGAAGGTCATGTTGCTAGACAACAATGAACCTACGAGCTATGGAGAAGCGATGGTGGGCCCGGATTCCGACGAATGGCGCGAGGCCATAAAATCCGAGAGAGGATCCATGACTTTGGAAGAAATACTTGATGGTCGTAAGGCCGTTGGGTACAGATGGATTTTAAAAGGAAGACAGACAATGATGGTAAGTATCACCATTAAGAAAGCTCGACTTGTCGTTAAGATGTTTTCCGACAAGTTCAAGGAGTTGACTGCGACGAGACTTTCTCACTCGTAGCGATGCTAAGAGTCAGTTGGAATTATATTAGCAATTACTGCATGATTTATGAAATCTTGCAGATAGGATGTCGAAACATTGTTTCCTCGACGATATCCTTGAGGAAAGGTTGTATGTGATACAACCAGAAGGTTTTGACAATCCTAAAAGACGCTAACAAGTATGCAAAGCTCCAGCAATCCTTCTAAGGACTGGAGTAAGCATCTCGGAGTTGGAATGTACGCTTTGATGAGATGATCAAAGTTTTTTGGTTTATACAAAGTTTATGAGAAACTTGTATTTCCAAAGAAGTGAGTGGGAGAACTATAGAATTTCTGATGAGTATATGTTGTTGACATATTGTTGATCGGAAATGATGTAGAATTTCTAGAAAGCATATAGGGTTATTTGAAATGTGTTTTTCAATAGAAAACCTGGATTAAGCTGCTTGAACATTGAGCATCAAGATCTATGAGGATAGATCAAAAACGCTAAATGGTACTTTCAAATGAGCACATACCTTGACATGATCTTGAAGGTGTTCAAGATGGATCAGTCAAAGAAGGAGTTCTTGCCTGAGTTGTAAGGTATGAAGTTAAGAGTTAAAGCTCGACCACGGCAGAAGAGAGAGAAAGGACGAAGATCGTACCCTATGCTTCAGACGTAGGCTCTATAGTATGCTATGTTGTGTACCACACCGGAAGTGTGCCTTGCCATGAGTCAGTCAAGGGGTACAAGAATGATCCAGGAATGGATCATTGGACAGCGGTCAAAATTGTCCTTGGAGTAAATAAGGACATGTTTCTCGATTATGGAGGTGATAAAGAGTTCGGCGTAAAGGGTTACGTCGATGCAAGCTTTAAAACCTATCCAAATGACTCTGAGTAGCAAACCATTTGGAATAGCTCCAAGTGGAGCGTGGAAGCAACATTTACAATATGACCTAGAGATTTGTGAAGTACATACGGATCTGAATGTTGCAGACCCGTTGACTAAAACCTCTCTCACAAGCAAAACATGATCAAAACATAGAACTCATTGAGTCTTTAATCACATGATGATGTGAAGTAGTTTAGTGACACTAGTAAACTCTTTGGATGTTGGTCACATGGCGATGTGACCTGTGAGTGTTAATCACATGGCGATGTGAACTGGAATATTGACTCTAGTGCAAGTGGGAGACTGTTGGAAATATGCCCTAGAGGCAATAATAAATTAGTTATTATTATTATATTTCCTTTGTCATGATAATCGTTTATTATCCATGCTATAATTGTATTGATAGGAAACTCAGATACATGTGTGGGTACATAGACAACACCATGTCCCTAGTAAGCCTCTAGTTCGCTAGCTCGTTGATCAATAGATGGTTACGGTTTCCTGACCATGGACATTGGATGCCGTTGATAACGGGATCACATCATTAGGAGAATGATGTGATGGACAACACCCAATCCTAAGCCTAGCACAAAGATCGTAGTTCGTATGCTAAAGCTTTTCTAATGTCAAGTATCATTTCCTTAGACCATGAGATTGTGCAACTCCCGGATACCGTAGGAATGCTTTGGGTGCACCAAACGTCACAACGTAACTGGGTGCCTATAAAGGTGCACTACGGGTATCTCCTAAAGTGTCTGTTGGGCTGGCATGAATCGAGACTGGGATTTGTCACTCCGCGTGACGGAGAGGTATCTCTGGGCCCACTCGGTAGGACATCATCAAAATGTGCACAATGTGACCAAGGGGTTGATCATGGGATGATGTGTTATGGAACGAGTAAAGAGACTTGCCGGTAACAAGATTGAACAAGGTATCGGGATACCGACGATCGAATCTCGGGCAAGTACAATACCGCTAGACAAAGGGAATTGTATACGGGATTGATTGAATCCTCGACATCATGGTTCATCCAATGAGATCATCGTGGAACATGTGGGAGCCAACATGGGTATCCAGATCCCGCTGTTGGTTATTGACCGGAGAACGTCTCAGTCATGTCTGCATGGTTCCCGAACCCGTAGGGTCTACACACTTAAGGTTCGATGAGGCTAGGGTTATAAAGGAAGTTTGTATGTGGTTACCGAATGTTTTTCGGAGTCCCGGATGAGATCCTGGACGTCACGAGGAGTTCCGGAATGGTCCGGAGGTAAAGATTTATATATGGGAAGTCCTATTTTGGTCACCGGAAAAGTTTTGGGTTTTATCGGTAACGTACCGGGACCACCGGGAGGGTCCCGGGGGTCCACCAAGTGGGGCCACCATCACCAGAGGGCAGCATGGGCCAAGTTTGGGAGGGGACCAGCCCCAGGTGGGCTGGTGCGCCCCCCCACAAGGGCCCAAGGCGCCTAGGATTTGGGGAGGGGGCGCACCCACCTTTCTTGGGGGGCAAGTTTCCCCTCTGCCCCCTTGGCCGCCACCCTATATGGGATTTAGGGCTTGCTGCCGCCCCTAGGGGTGGAACCCTAGGTGGGGGTGCAGCCCCCCCTCTCCCCCTATATATAGTGGAGGCAAAGGGGCAGCCCAACACACGAAGTTCTTCTCCTGTTGGCGCAGCCCTACCTCTCTTTCTCCTCATATATCGCGGTGCTTGGCGAAGCCCTGCGGGATTGCCATGCTCCTCCATCACCACCATGCCGTTGTGCTGCTGCTGGATGGAGTCTTCCCCAACCTCTCCCTCTCTCCTTGCTGGACTTGCTGGATCAAGGCATGGGAGACGTCACCGGGATGTACGTGTGTTGAACGCGGAGGTGCCGTCCGTTCGGCACTAGGATCTCCGGTGATTTGGATCACAACGAGTACGACTCCTTCAACCCCGTTTTCTTGAACGCTTCCGCTTAGCGATCTACAAGGGTATGTAGATGCACTCTCCTTCCCCTCGTTGCTAGTTTCTCCATAGATAGATCTTGGTGACTCGTAGGAAAATTTTGAATTTCTGCTACGTTCCCCAACACTAGTGCCCTCACTCATGTGAATCTGCCTTCTTCCCTGTTCTGGCTGTCACTTTGGTCTGACATGCTAAAAACACTGACTGCCGACCCTGTGAATAGTTATAGATTAGATAGAATGGATGAGCATCACAAAAATGCAGAGATTTTTGCAAAAGAATGATTCAAAAACTAAGTTTTAGTTTTCCACAGAAAGCAATTCGGGTCAACCGATTTGCAAACTCGGTGATACCGAAGCATCTTTCGTAACCTAAACTAGTGATCTCGGTCAGACCGAGTCACAGTTTGGTGGCACCGAGACTGCTAGGGTTTCACAGAGTTCTAAAATCGGTCACACCGATTCGCAATTCTCGGTCAGACCGAAAATCACTTGTGCAATGGTGTTGGCCGAATCGGTGGAACCGAGTTTTTGAAATCCGTGGGTCCGAGATGGTTTCGGCGGAAATCTAACCCTAAATTTTCAAATCGCATCTATTCTAAGGATTGTTTTGACTGGATAGAAGTGTTTCAATCGTGGCAAGAATCATAATGATCACAATGTGCTAGGAATCGGACGAGGATAGCACTGTGATAGAGTCCATACCCTAGTTTGGGGATGAACTCACTACGGCGGCAATGGTGGGGATGAATTCCATTGACAGCGGCGGAGACCAGCGACTGGAGGCGGCTGGCGATGAAGTCGACGATCCCGAGACATAGGAGGCAGAGCGAGCTATGCGCGGGCGAAGAGGTTTGGAGAAGTTTTCCAAAAAATTTGCCCGTGAGTATATATAGCCCGACCCTGTCGGTGTGACCGAGTGGAACAACTCGGTGGCACCGAGATGCATAACTGTTGACAGTTACAGCAACTCGGTGAGACCGAAAAGTTCAAATCGGTTGCACCGAGATTGAAAACCTAGATCGACTTAGTGATCTTGGTATTGACCGAAATGGAAGAATCGATCAGATCGAAACATACAAAGAAGTTTTGGAACTTTAAGTCCATGACGAATCGGGGACTCCGAGTGCTCCTCATACAGAGTGGTACGAATCTGACTTGATCAAATTTTGTGATGTAGCATGAATAGAGTTTGAGACAATAAAATCATAGATAGCTAGAGAAGGTTCTTAGGCATTCTTGTTAATCCACTTGGCAAAAGAAAAAGAAGCCAATCAATCAAAGCAACAAGTGGATGTCCTCGAATGAGTTAAATATGCAACCACATGCTCAATCCATAAAATGCCAAATGAAATATGTGGCAAAACATGCATAACCAATTATAGCATCTATCAAACAATTGGCGATGACTAGGTCATCTATATATGAGGATATTGACTTAGGAGTCAAACGAGAACATTTGATCATAGGTCATACTCATCGTTTAAGCTCAAGTGGGGTTACCACTTTTACATAATGCATTGATGTGTTCACACCATTAGAGTTGCTTTGACTCAATTCTTAGAGTTAAGCTCCCCCTAGATGTGAGATCCCCCCTTGGGTTTTGTCGATGATGACTTCATGAAGGTGTTAAAGATGTGGATGCTCAATATTGATGTAGATCCTTTGGAGCAATCCTTTGGAGTGAGTTGCACTTTCAATACCTACACGGGTTAGTCCCACAAGGAACAAACAAGTATATCCATAGACATAGAGTGATGCACACACAAGATGATGTCCATGAAAGCATTAGGTTACCTTGTCCCTTGCCTTACCAACATGAGGGTTTGTGACTCCTTGAACTAGTGCAAGATGTGGAAGTTGATTGCACTTGTCCATCCCATGATGATATGAGTGACGAATGTTGGTAGAGTCACCCTCAAGAACTCTCTAGTTCTTCTTCTTCGGGATCCATATCATCTTGATGGGAATACTTGGAGTTGTAGTCGTGCTTGATGAAGTAGAACTTGACGTAGTCTTGGGAACCCACTTGACCAAGGCCTTAGGAGCTTCTTCAAATGCATCAATCTCCTCTTGAAGCTTGTCCTTGCCTTTGTGCTTGTGGTCTTGTGGTGGAAGATCATCTTGAGCTTGTGTCCCCTTGAAGGAAGTAGGATCATACTTCTCTTGTTGAGGAACAAACTTCGTCTTGGGGTATTGATCTTCTTCCCACTCAACTCCATTGGCATTGAACTTTTGTTCAAAACCAACACCTTGATTCTTCCGATGCCTTCCTTGCTTGCGTACAATTTCCTCGAATCACTTACTCCCGGCAAGACTCTTGTAAACACCTTTCTCTATAATTCCCTTCAATAAGATATTTTCTTGCTCAAGTGTAACTTGGCTAAGAGAATCATTAGTGGAATCAATAGAACTACTAGAAGCAACAATATTGGATTTAGCATGATTATTGTTACTACTAGATGAAGAATCCTTCTTGTTCTTGTTACTAGACTTGACTTGAGGCATGTAAGTAGATAAGAGTAAATGCTTGGCAATGTAAGAAGAACTTTTCTTGCGAAGATCATCACTGATTGCTTTTAAGAACTCATGCTCTTGCTCAAGATTGAGCTTTTCAAAGCGTAACTTCTCATGAGTCCTCAAAAGTTCTCGATGATCCCCTAAGATAGTTTCATGAGCCAACTTAAGAGTGTTTAGTTCTTTAGTTAGAAGCTCAATCTTATCCTTGTCATTGTCATTCGTTTTTTCTTGTTTAGCATGATTAATTGACGTTTCATCATAATATTCATCACTAGAGTTGTTAATAAGTAAATCATCATCACCTAACAAGTCATCTTCATCACTATTGAAATCAACATACTCGGGGAGTTACCTTAGGGCCTTTAGCCATGAAGCATCTTCCAATTCCTTCATTTGGTGAATCAAATATGTCGTAGGAGTTGGTTGACACAAGTGCTAGACCGGCAACACCTTCATCTTGAGTATGTTCGGAGTCGAAGTGATAGCTTCTCTCGGAGTGATGTTCAGAGTCAGAACCGGATACCCATTCCCCAACATGAGCTTGATGTCTTCGTTTTGTGTAGCTATTTGATGACTTGTCCTTCCTTTCCAAATCTTTGCTTCTCCGGGATGTTCTTCGTTCATAACGATCATCTCTACTCCTTCTCTCTCTTGGCGGTGATTCTTCTCTTCTACTTCTTCTCTTGGGAGAATCTTCTCTTCTTTTGTAGGGTGCTGTACACTCATTGGAATAGTGTCCGGGTCTCCCACAATTGTAGCAATTGCGCTCTCGACTGGAAGATCTTTTTTCACTGTAAGACCTTGACTTGGAGCTTCTTTCTTTGCTTCTACTCTTGTAGAATTTGTTGAAGTTCTTCACCATTAAGCTCAATTCTTCATTGAAGGTTTGTTTCTCACTTGATGATGTAGGGGCTTCACATGAGGCTTTGTAAGCACCACTTGACTTGTTGTGAAGTTCCTCTTTATCCTTGAGTGACATCTCATGAGCAACAATTCTTCCAATGACCTCCGTTGGCTTGAGATTCTCGTAATTGGGCATCATTTGGATCAATGTGCACATGGTATCATATTTTCCATCCAATGCTCTTAGGATCTTCTTGATGATGAATCTGTCGATCATCTCTTCACTTCCTAAGCCCGCAATCTCATTTGTGATAAGAGCAAGCCTAGAGTAAATTTCAGCGACACCTTCACCATCCTTCATTTTGAACTTGTCAAGTTGACTTTGGAGCACATCCAACTTGGATTCCTTGACGGAGTCGGTACCTTCATGCATATCAATCAAAGTATCCCAGATTTCCTTTGCATTCTCAAGACGGCTGATTTTGTTGAATTCTTCGGGGCACAATCCGTTGAAGAGGATATCACAAGCTTGAGCGTTGTATTGCAGCATCTTCAATTCATCCGCAGTAGCTTAACGGTTTGGTTCCCTCCCATCAAAGAATTCACCTTGCAAGCCAATACACACAATAGCACAAACGGTGGGGTTATCTCCGAGAATATGCATTTTCATCTTATGCTTCCAACTAGCAAAATTAGTGCCATCAAAGTAAGGACCTCTACGGTGATAATTTCCCTCGCTAGACGCCATACTCTCCTAGGTTGTGAAACCAAGGCTATGACCACGAAAAGCTATGGAAATCAAAGGGTTGATTAGACTACTTGACCAATTAAAAACTTAACCTTTTCCCAATTTTAGTCTTTGGCAGATTTTAGCTATCTTAGCACAAGTCAAGCAATCTTCACACAATTAAAGCAAGCATGAAAAGAGTATATGAGCAGCGGAAATTAAAGCATGCAACTTGCAAGAATGTAAAGGGAAGGTTTTGGAGATTTCAAACGCAATTTGGAGACACGGTGATTTTTGAGCCGTGGTTCCGATAGGTGGTGCTATCGTACATCCACGTTGATGGAGACTTCAACCCACGAAGGGAAACGGTTGCGCGAGTCCACGGAGGGCTCCACCCAAGAAGGGTCCACGAATAAGATACCTTGTCTATCCCACCATGGCCGTCGCCCACGAAGGACTTGCCTCACTAGCGGTCGATCTTCACAAAGTAGGCGATCTCCTTGCCCTTACAAACTCCTTGGTTCAACTCCACAATCTTGTCGGAGGCTCCCAAGTGACACCTAGCCTATCTAGGATAGACCACTCTCCAAGAAGTAACGAATGGTGTGTTGATGATGAACTCCTTGCTCTTGTGCTTCAAATGATAGTCTCCCCAACACTCAACTCTCTCTCATATGATTTGGATCTGGTGGAAAGAAAATTTGAGTAGAAAGAAACTTGGGGAAGGCTAGAGATCAAGATTCATATGGTAGGAATGGAATATCTTGGCCTCAACACATGAGTAGGTAGTTCTCTCTCAGAAATGGTAAGTTAGACGTGTAGGTTTGTTCTGATGGCTCTCTCCATGAATGAAGAGGAGGTTGAGGGATATATATAGCCTCCACACAAAATCTAATCATTACACACAATTTACCAATCTTGATGGGACCGAATCAACAAAGTCGGTCAGACCGATCTAGTAACCTAGTGACCGTTAGTGATTTCGGTGGGACCGACGTGCAACTCGGTGGGACCAATATGGTTAGGGTTAGGGCATAACGTAGTCTCGGCGAGACCGATTACACAAACTCGGTGAGACCGATTTTGGTAATTAGCTAACCAGAGAGTTGGTCAGGTAAACTCGGTGGGACCAATTCGCTCTTTTCGGTTGGACCAAAATGTTACGAAAAGGAAACAGAGAGTTTACATTGCAATCTCGGTGGGACCGATTGCTCACTTCGGTTAGACTGAAACGTTATGAAGGGAAACAGAGAGATTACAATCCATCTCGGTGAGACCGAGATCCCTATCGGTGAGACCGATTTGCCTAGGGTTTGTGGCAGTGACTATGACATCTGAACTTGGTGGCGCCGGATAGAAGGAATCAGTGGGGCCGAGTTTGACTTTAGGTTTAGGTCATATGTGGATATGAGAAAGTAGTTGAGGGTTTTTGGAGCATATCACTAAGCACTTGAAGCAAGAAACTCATCAAGCAACACCTCATCCCTCCTTGATAGTATTGGCTTTTCCTATAGACTCAATGTGATCTTGGATCACTAAAATATAAAATGTAGAGTCTTGAGATATTGAGCTTGAGCCAATCCTTTTTGTCCTTAGTATTTTGGGGGATCCACTTTCATCCTCCATGCCATGCCATTCATTGAGCTTTCCTGAAATATTTGTCTTGGAATAGTATTAGCTCAATGAGCTATATCTTGTTATGAATTACCAAAACCACCTAGGGATAGTTGCACTTTTAGGGTTCCTCTCCATGTGCCAGCATGCATTTTTGTGCATGCCGAAGCTGTAATGCTAAGAACCACAGTAATTTGGGGGCTTATCTTGGTGCGAGGGCAGTTCGTCTTTTGTCCGCCGACCAATCATTCCCTTAAGAATGCTAGCTTTCGGCTTCACCCGTCTAAGGTACACGTCCGGATAACCTGGCTGTAACAATCGCAGAGGTGATCCCTTTATGCCCTAGCCGAACAAGCGGGAATGTAGGCCATAAGCACAGGAGCCAGGTAACCCAGCTTGGCAAAAACTTAAGTCATAAAGGTGCATATAATGGCGAAGACAAGACATATATGAGTAGACAACACATATATACAGTGAGCTTGACGCTCAAAAAATAACAATGATAGTATGCTTCTGAGAAAAGAAGCCCCCATGTATTGTGGGGTATGTACATTTGAGGATGTATGCCCCTCGGTGTGCGGTTTATCCGAACACGAGTGAGAAGTCGTATAAAAATGAGAAGGAAGAAAAAGGTGAAAAGGGAGAAAAGAAGGGATGAGGGAAGAAAATATAAGTGCGGACTTAGGTGTAGAATCTCCGGAGCCAGGTGGAGTTCCATGGGTTTAGTTCCAAGCGATTATCCGAAGGATTGCGAAGGCAATAAGCTCCTCCAGCAAGAACTTCGTCTATAATGAAGGGGCCCTCCCATTTGGGCTTGAGCTTGTTCTTTTTCTTCTCTGGTAGGTGTAAAACGAGTTCATCGACATTATAGGTCTTTGCCTGTACTTCCCTTCTTTGATATCGCCGAGCCTGCTGTTGGTAGAATGCAGAACGGGCCTTCGCAACATCGCGCTCCTCCTCCAGGCTGTCCAGATCATCCTGCCGATCAATCTCGACTTCTCTCTCTTCGTACATGCATACTCGAGGTGAGTCATGAATAATGTCGCAAGACAGGACTGCCTCCGCGTCGTACACCATGAAGAAAGGTGTATATCCGGTCGTGCGATTGGGCGTGGTCTGCAGCCCCCAGAGTATGGAATCGAGTTCCTTGACCCAGTGCTTGTCTGATTCTTGTGGAGATCACAATAGTCTGGGTTTGATGCCGCTCATTATTAGGCCATAAGCCCATTCGACCTGACCGTTTGTCCGAGGGTGATATACAAAGGCGTAATCAAGCTTGATGCCCAAATTAGCGCACCAAGTTTTCACCTCATCAGCCTTAAAGTTAGAGCCGTTGTTAGTAATAATACTGTGTGGTACACCATAACAGTGTACGACACCGGATATGAAGTTCATAACCGGTCTGACTTCAGCCGTTTTGGCTGGTTTGGCTTCTATCCACTTAGTGAATTTGTCGACCATAACCAGTAAATATTTCTTTTTATGGCTTTCCCCTTTAAGGGGTCCGACCATGTCTAGCACCCAGACTGCAAAAGTCCATGTAAGGGGGATTGTTCATAGGGCAGTGGGCGGCATATGGCTTTGATTGGCGACAAGCTGGCATCCAACATAGCGCTGTACGAGGTCCTATGCGTCTGCTTGGGCCGTGGGCCAAAAGAAACCTGTATGGAAGGCCTTACTTACAAGGGCTCGAGCTGCAGTGTGATGGCCACCAAGACCGGCGTGTATTTTGGCCACGAGCTATCGTCCCTCTTCTTCGGAGATACATCTTTGAAGGACTCCGGTAGTACTTTTCTTGTACAGTTCCCCTTCATGAACTTTGTAGGCCTTCGAGTGTCGAACAATACGACGGGCCTCCATCTCATCATCAGGGAGCTCATTCCTAGTAAGGTAGGCGAGGAAAGGTTCAGTCCATGGGGCAATTACAACCATGATTTCGTGGGCCGATGGTGTTATTTCGGTGCCTGTACCCCCGATAATATCGGAACTGTGTTCGGAATCTGGGGGTATGATCAGCTCCGGAACGGTGTTGCCGCTCTCGTCCTGCCACACCATCGATGGCTTGAAGAGCTGCTCCACAAAGGTGTTTGGTGGGACGGGGTCACGTTTAGCGCCCATGTGGGCAAGGATGTCCGCAGCTTGATTACTCTCTAGAGTCACGTGATTAAACTAGAGCCCCTCAAACCGAGCCGATATTTTGAGTACGGTGTTGCGGTAAGTCTCCATCTTCAGCTCTTTTGCATCGAATTCTCTGTTTATTAGGGATATTGCGAGGTTTGAATCCCCGCGCACCTCGAGGCGTTGTATGCCCATGGAGACAGCCATCCGGAGACCATGCAATAGGGCCTAGTATTCGGCTGTATTGTTGGAGTCTGTATACATTATTTGGAGCACATAGCGGACTGAGTCTCCTGTGGGGGATGTCAAGATGACACCAGCCCCAAGTCCAGCTAGCATTTTAGAGCCATCGAAGGGCATCACCCAGTTTGAATATGTGTCGTACTCTTTAGGGAGTTCGGCCTCTGTCCATTCGGCGATGAAGTCGGCCAACACCTGAGATTTAATAGCTCAATGTGGCTTGTAAGTTATTTCGAATGGTAAGAGTTCAATGGCCCATTTGGAAATTCGGCCGGTGGCATCCCAGGTTTTTATGATATCATTGAGTGGTACTTCAGAGGCCATCGTGATCGATCACTCTTGGAAGTAGTGTCGCAGCTTGCGGGATGCCATAAAGACCGCATATGCTATCTTTTGATAATGCGGGTATCGGGACTTGCATGGTGTAAGGACCGTCGATACGTAATATACTGGTTTTAGAAGTGGGAATTTATGTCCCTCTTCATTTCGTTCAATGACGAGCACCTCACTCACCACCCGGTGAGTTGCAGATAGGTAGAGCAACATTGGTTCACCGACATTTGGTGTGGCCAGGATTGGGTTGCTTGCTAGCAAATTTTTTATTTCTTCCAGTATGGCTGTGGCGGTGTTCGTCCACACGAAGTGGTCGGTGCGGCGGAGCAGGCGATATAATGGTAATGCCTTTCCCCCTAGTCTAGAGATAAAATGGTTCAAAGTTGCCACGCATCCAGCTAGTTTTTTGACCTGCTTGAGGTCTGTTGGTGTTGCAAACTGTGATAGGGCTCGGATTTTGGCTGAGTTTGCTTCTATTCCTCTATTTGAGACAATGAACCCAAGCAGTTTTCCGGCTAGAATGCTGAAAACACATTTTCCGGATTGAGGCATATGTCATATGCTCGGAGGTTGTCGAATTTAAGGTGTAAGTTATCCACCAATGATTCGACATGCTTAGTTTTAAAGACCACATCATCTACACATGCCTCCACAGTCGTGCCGATTTGCTTTTCCAAGCATGTTTGAATCATGCGTTGATAGGTTGCACCGGTGTTCTTGAGCCCGAAAGGCATGGTGTTGAAGCAGAAGGGCCCATACGGGGTGATGAATGCCGTTGCGGCCTGGTCGGATTCTTTCATCTTAATTTGATGGTGTCAGGAGTACGCGTCAAGGGGATACAGTGAATCGTGTCCCGCGGTCGCGTCAAGAATCTCGTCAATGCGAGGTAGTGGGAAGGGGTCCTTAGGGAAGGCTTTATTAAGGTCTTTGAAATCGACACATAGGCGCCAGGATTTATCCTTCTTCTGTACCAAGACTAGGTTTGCTAGCCATTCCAGATGTTTGATCTCTCTGATAAACCCGGCTTCGAGTATCTTGGCTAGCTCCTTACCCATAGCTTGTCGTTTGGGTTCGGAAAATTAGCGCAGCATTTGCTTGACTGGTTTCTATCCTTTTAGTATATTGAGACTATGCTCGGCTAGTCTTGATGGGATACCTGGCATATCCGAAGGGTGCCAGGAAAAGATGTCCCAGTTCTCATGCAGGAATGCGCGTAATGCAGCGTCGACCGTCGGATCCAGCTGTGCCCCAATGGAAGCTGTCTTCTTGGGGTCCGTTGGGTGGACTTGAAATTTAACTATTTCGTCTGCTGGCTTGAAGGAAGTGGATTTGGGTCTCTTATCGAGGATTATGTGACAGCCTGGTTTTGCCCTCTTTTCTTTTTCTAGATCTCTTTTGGATTTGATTTGAATTTTGGCATTTGAATCATTTTCAGTTGTACTTAAACACTTGGGCATCACCTTGGCTTTCACCCAAGTGGCTCATTTCTCTCCGAAACCATCATTTCCTCTCTGGTATACCTCAAAATAATATCATGGATATTTTTCTTAAATGAAAAAGATTCATTTTCCTCTCAAAACCCTAACCAAAAACTTGTGCTCCAAAGCAACCCCAATATTTCTTGCCCAAAAAAATCTGAGAAAATTCAGAAAAATATTTTGAACCCTAGGGCACCTCCCTGAGCAAAAATATCACACCACTTTTTGGAATATTTTTGCTACAGAAATTATTTTCTGTTTTGGACAGAAATGGTAGTTTCTACATCAACTACCATTTTACTTGCTCCATTGGTGTTGCATTTTGTTGTGCATCACTACCCTCCTAGATGATTGCTAACCACCAAAGAACAACTCCCAACTCCTAGCCGTTTAACCACATCAAGCTCTCAAATTTACTGACCAGTAACTTGCACCGTAGTAAAAATGAAGTTTACTGCACCTAAGCTCAACTCAAAGCATTGGCCCTAACCTAAACACTAAGGACTACAAGCCAGAGACGAAATTTGGGGCAAGCCGTGGCTCTATGTCGCAATGCACGCGGTGACCACGCGTGTGCATGATGCCAGCATGCTTGTCGTCGCGCTCTAGGTGCCGCTGAGCGCTCTGTTCGGCGCGTGCTCGCTTCCCCGCCCGCCAAACCTCGCCAAACCTCGCCACCATCATCGTCCCGACGCCATTAACTTCCTCCTGGCACTCGCCGATGCCGGAACTCACCACAGCGAGCACGGGCGCGGTCCGGCCAATCCAATAATGTGCTGCGCACTGTGTTCGTCGCCATCCCAGTGTTCCTGTGCTCGTCTCCGCCTGTTCACAGTTCCTGTGTGAGCTGCGTCGCCTTCTCCCTCTCTCACTGACGCTCCTCGTCACCGGGCGCAACGTCCAGGTGTCCTCCGGCGGAGCCCGAACCCGTCGCTCCGCTTGGCTATAAATCCAGCCCCCCAACCTTCTCGAGCATCCCCAACACCTCTCACACACTCCACAAACTCGTAGGAAGCCATAGCCCGGCCGGGCAGGCCTCGGGTCGCCGTCCCCGAGCTCGAGCTTGCGGGAGATCCCCTCTGTCCGTCCGCACGGTCCAGTCCCTCCCAAGCTCAGGCGACTCTTCCAGGGACTCCGCCGTGCTTCAGTGGTGCCGTCCGACTCAGTTGGAGTCATTAGGGCAGCCCCTCATCGCCGTCATCTCCAACTCTGGCGACCATGGCTCTCTGCCACTGCTGGAGAGGTTCATTTCGTCCCCGTCCGACCACCCCTAGCTGTTCTACGGGTATGGGCAGGTGCACCTCTCTCTGCTCTTTCGATCCATCCCTCCAGATCGGGCCTAGTCGCCCTCCTTGCCAGCGTGTGCTCCGACGAAGCCCCGCCGTGCCCTGTCTCTCTCTCCCCCTCCCTCTCACTTTACCAGCGGGGCCCGCTGTCAGCCACTCTGGCCGCGGCCGAAGTGGTATGAGTGGAGGCGCCCTGCGGGGTTTACGCTTTCGACGTCACGCCCCCCAGTTCTGTTTATATTAATTCGAATTCAAATAATTCTAGAACAATTCAAACAACCACAACTTTTTAACCATAAGTCCAAATGAATTGATTCTTTTTACATTGTGTTCTGTATGAAAATCTCTAACAACACACCAAAGATGAGATTTTTATCTTCCGCCTAGATTTTCTGGTGAATTTCACAGTGTTTCTTAATATTTTCTTTTTGTGTTTTTGAATTGATTTCAGAAGGTGAAGCTTTTCTTGAGGATCACCAGGAGGAGTGTCACCCTCATCTGCACTAAGGCAAAAGACAACAACATTTTCATGGTGCCAATGCAATATTTGTGATTTATTTTCAACTTGAATGGTTAAATTAGTTCATGCATTTAAATCACCTAGTTACAGAATTATTATTATTTTCTTTTGCAAGCTTATTCATGAGGATATCTTGATTGACAGAAAGTTAAAAGTTTACTAAGTTAGATTTAAGTTATTATAAGTGATGATAGATTATGGAGAAATAATTTTCTTATGAAAAGGGACTAGTTTGAATAATATTTTCTTGAGTAAGAAAATGATTATGCTAAGTTATTGGCATGATTAGTTGCTGCATAAGCATGACCAGAATAGTGCCATGGGTTTCTACAATTTTTGATTAGTGCTTGATATAAGTTAACCCGGTATTGTTCTGATGATTAGTGAAGCATGTTATATGAGTGCATTTGCATGTCATATCATGACACCGACTATTTTTATTTTAGCTTAAACCTGATAATAAATCAACTTGAACATATCATTGATCGGGTCATGGTGCCACTGAATCAAGTTTTTCCCAGCGCAACCACATTTGCCTTTATGGGAAGGCCTTTATTCGGTCTGTTGTCATGCCTTTGGTCGGTACCTCCAACGAGGGAAGGTTATGGACGTGCAGTACCCTGGTCTGGTAAGCAAACATAACCTTGTGTTCCCGTTGATGTTGTTATGGTACTGATACATCTCCGTCATATCTATAATTTTTGATTATTCCATGCCAATATTATTCAACTTTCATATACTGTTGGCAACTTTTTATACTATTTTTGGGACTAACATATTGATCCAGTGCCTAGTGGTAGTTCCTGTTTGTTGCATTTTTATGTTTCACGGAAACCCCATATCAAACGGAGTCCAAACGGGATAAAAACGGATGGAGAATATTTTTGGAATATTTGTGAGATTTGGGAGGAAGAATCAACGCAAGACGGTGCCCGAGGGGGCCACGAGGCAGGGGGCGCGCCCCTGACTCTTCTTTGGCTGCAAGAAAGCTCTTCTTTGGCTTCAAGAAAGCTAATTTTGGAAGAAAAATCTAGGCGAAGGTTTCAATCAAATCGGAGTTACGGATCTCCGGATATATAAGAAACGGTGAAAGGGAAGAATCTGAGAGCGCAGAAACAGAGAGAGACAGAGAGACAGATCCAATCTCGGAGGGGATCTCGCCCCTCCCATGCCATGGGAGCCAAGGAGCAGAGGGGAAACCCTTCTCCCATCTAGGGAGAAGGTCAAGGAAGGAGAAGAAGAAGGGGGGCTCTCTCCCCCTTACTTCCGGTGGCACCGGAACGCCGCCGGGGGCCATCATCATCCCCGCAATCTTCACCAACACCTCCGCCATCTTCACCAACATCTCCATCACCTTCCTCCATCTATATTCAGCGGTCCACTCTCCAACAACCCGCTGTACCCTCTACTTGAACATGGTACTTTATGCTTCATATTATTATCCAATGATGTGTTGCCATCCTATGATGTCTGAGTAGATTTTTGTTGTCCTACCGGTGATTGATGAATTGCTGTGATTGGTTTAATTTGATTGTGGTTATGTTGCTATCCTATGGTACTCTCCGTGTCGCACAAGCGTGAGGTATTCCCATTGTAGGGTGTTGCAATGCATTCATGATTCACTTGTAGTGGGTTGCTTGAGTGACAGAAGCATAAACCCGAGTAAGGGGGTTGTGGCGTATGGGATAAAGGGGACTTGATGCTTTAATGCTATGGTCGGGTTTTACCTTAATGATCTTTAGTAGTTGTAGATGCTTGTTAGAGTTCCAGTCATAGGTGCATATGATCCAAGAAGAGAAAGTATGTTAGATTATGCCTCTCCCACATAAAACTTGCTATCGGTCTAGTAAAGTAGTCAATTGCTTAGGGACAATTTCACAACTCCTACCACCACTTTTCCACACTCGCTATATTTACTTTATTGCTTCTTTATCTAAACAGCCCCTAGCTTTTATTTACGTGCTCTTTATTCTCTTGGAAACCTATCCAACAACACCTACAAAGTCCATCTAGTTTCATACTTGTTCTAGGTAAAGTGAACGTCAAGCGTGCGTAGAGTTGTACTGGTGGTCGATAGAACTTGAGGGAACATTTGTTCTACCTTTAGCTCCTCATTGGGTTCGACACTCTTACTTATCAAAAGAGGCTACAATTGATCCCCTACACTTGTGGGTTATCAAGACCTTTTTCTGGCGGCGTTGCCGGGGAGTCATAGCATGGGGTAAATATTCTCGTGTGTGCTTGTTTGCTTTATCACTAAGTAACTTTTATTTGTTGTTCTTAGTTGTTCTCTATCTTTAGTTATGGATATGGAACATGAAATACCAAAAAAAATTAGGTGTAGTTGCTACTCATGGTGATGGGGAACCTCCTAAAACCCTCGATGCTCATTATGTGAAAGATATTTTGTACTACTTTGATAATCCTGAGAAAACCCCATTCAATTATGTTATGGGAGACACGTTGGATCATCCTGAATACTTTAGGGATTATCGCTTGACACAAAAAGGGAAAACTATTATCGGATCAAATTTATATGTTGCGTTGGTATGCTCGGGAACTATGCTTGAGATATGATTATGCATGTTGCTATAGGATGAAGGCTCCACACCTTTCCTTTTCATGCAAATTTAATGATAATGAAACCTTAGCTTCTTATGCTAATGGTATATATGATTACTATGATGTGGAACAAATAGAAGAATTTATTGCTTTTATTGGTGCTTATGAAATTGAATCTTTGTTTAAAACATGTGAAAATCTTGAGGATGCTGTTTACAGACCTAAAAATTTTGCAATGAGAATTATGAATTCAATTATGATATTGATGTATTTATTGAGGAAGTCTCCGCTGTCCAAGAAGAGACTAATATTTTGCAGGAGTCTATGGAAGAAGAAATTGATGAAACTGTGAGCTCATTGGATGAAAACGATGATGAGGAGAAAGAAGAACAAAAGGAGGAAGAGCGGATAACCTACCCGTGCCCACCTTCTAATGAGAGTAACTCTTCAACTCATACATTGTTTAATTTCCCTTCGTGCTTATCGAAGTATGATTGCTATGATCCCGTTGATTCTCTTGAAATATCCCTTTTTGATGATGCTTGCTATGCTTGTGGCCAAGATGCCAATATGAATGATGCTTATGGAGATGAACTTGCTATAGTTCCTTATGTTAAACTTGAAATTGTTGCTATTGCACCCACGTATGATAGTCCTATTATCTTTTTGAATTCTCCCAACTACACTATATCGGAGAAGTTTGTGCTTATTAAGGATTATATTGATGGGTTGCATTTTACTACTACACATGATGTTTTTGATAGATATAATATGCATGTACTTGCTTCTACTACTTGCAATTATTATGAGAGAGGAATTATATCTCCACATCTCTATGTTTCCAACACGATAGAATTGCAAGAAACTGCTTATACTATGCATTGGCCTTTACTTGGTGTGCATGAATTGTTCTTTTATGACATGCCGATGCATAGGAAGAGAGTTAAACTTCGTTGTTGCATGATATATGTTATTTTGTGCTCACTACTAAATCACAAATCATTGTTAATTAAAATTGGCTTTAATATACCTTGTGATCCGGGTGGATCCATTACTTGAGCACTATATGCCTAGCTTAATGGCTTTAAAGAAAGCGCTGCCAGGGAGACAACCCGGAAGTTTTAGAGAGTCATTTATTTATGCTGAGTGCTTTCATAAAGTTTAAAAACAAAAAAAATAAAGAGGGGAACCCAAAACTTGTCAAAAAGGAAAGCGAAAGTGAGAAAGACGAAGCATTGTTAAAGTGGGAGCTAGCCTTGAACTTTGTTCATGCTCACGGAAACTTTGTGAATCTTAATTATAGAAACTTTTCATCAAAAATAATTATCTCCTTGTACAATTCTATTGTATTATAAAAATAATGTGCTAAGGTTTGCCTTTAGGATTTTTACAATGCTTGTTGGTTTGTACGGTGCAGGACAGAAACTTTGGTTGTAGTGCAAGATTTTACATTTTTTGCTCGAAAGTCAAAAGGTTCTGAAACTTTTTGCCTTGTCTTTCTGTAAAAATTGTTTATTTTTACTAATTTTGGTAGAATGTTTGGGGTACCATAAGTATGGTGAATGTTCAGATTGCTACAGACTGTTCTGTTTTTGACAGATTCTTTTTTTGATGCATAGTTTGCTTGTTTTGATGAAACTATCAATTTCTATCAGTGGATTAAGACATGGAAAAGTAATATTACAGTAGACACAATGCAAAAACAAAATATGAATTGGTTTGCAACAGTACCTCGAGTAGTGATTTGCTTTATTATACTAACGGATCTTACCGAGTTTTCTGTTGAAGTTTCGTGTGGATGAAGTGTTTGATCGAGGAGGTCTCGATATGAGGAAAAAGGAGGAGAGGCAAGAGCTCAAGCTTGGGGATGCCGAAGGCACCTCAATTAAATATTCAAGGAGACTCAAGCGTCTAAGCTTGGGGATGCCCCGGAAGGCATCCCCTCTTTCTTCAATAAGTATCGGTATGTTTTCGGATTCGTTTCGTTCATGCGATATGTGCAAATCTTGGAGCGTCTTTTGCATTTAGTTTTCACTTTATTTTAGGCACCATGCTGGTATGAGATATTCCTTGGTTGATTTATAGAATTCTCATTGCACTTCACTTAAATCTTTTGAGTATGGCTTTATAGAATGCTTCATGTGTTTCACTTATATCATTTGAAGTTTGGATTGCCTGTTTCTCTTCAAATGGAAAACCGCCATTTGTAGAATGCTCTTTTGCTTCACTTATATTTGTTAGAGCATGGGCATATCTTTTGTAGAAAGAATTAAACTCTCTTTCTTCACTTATATCTATTTAGAGAGATGACAGGAATTGGTCATTCACATGGTTAGTCATAAAATCCTACATAAAACTTGTAGATCACTGAATATGATATATTTGATTCCTTGCAATAGTTTTGTGATATAGAGATGATAATATGTGGGAGGTACTAGTAGATGGTTGTGTTTAGTAAGGATATTGGTGTTAAGGTTTGTGATTCCTGAAGCATGCACGTATGGTCTACGAACTATGTAACCAAATTGGCGTGCATTGTATTTTGATTGTTTATCTTTGCGTGAAGGTTGGGGGCGCGCGATGGTTAACTCCTACCATCCTCCCCCCTAGGAGCATGCATAGTAGTACTTTGCTTTGAGGGATAATAAACTTTTGCATTAAGTATATGAGTTCTTTATGACTAATGTGAGTCCATGGATGATACGCACTCTCACCCTTCCATCATTGCTAGCCTCTTCGGTACCGTGCATTACCCTTTCTCACCTCGAGAGTTGGTGCAAACTTCGGCGGTGCATCCAAACCACATGATACATACGCTCTATCACACATAAGCCTCCTTATATCTTCCTCAAAATAGCCACCATACCTACCTATTATGGCATTTCCATAGCCATTCCGAGATATATTGCCATGTAACTTCCATCATCATCATATACATGACTTGAGCATTCATTGTAATATTGCTTTGCGTGATCGTAAGATAGCTAGCATGATGTTTTCATGGCTTGTCCGTTTTTTGATGTCATTGCTATGCTAGATCATTGCACATCCCGGTACACCGCCGGAAGCATTCATATAGAGTCATATCTTTGTTCTAGTATCGAGTTGTAATATTGAGTTGTAAGTAAATAAAAGTGTGATGATCATCATTATTAGAGCATTGCCCCATGTAAAAAAAAGAGAGAGGTCGAAGAAGCCTAAATAAAAAAAGGGGGCCAACGAAGCCTGCCCAAAAAAAGGAAAAAAAGAAAAAAAAAGAAAAGGGGCAATGTTACTATCCTTTTACCACACTTGTACTTCAGAGTAGCACCATGTTCTTCATATAGAGAGTCTCTTGAGTTATCACTTTCATATACTAGTGGGAATTTTCATTATAGAACTTGGCTTGTATATTCCAACGATGGGCTTCCTCAAATGCCCTAGGTCTTCATGAGCAAGCAAGTTGGATGCAGACCCACTTAGTTTTCAGTTTGAGCTTTTATACGCTTATAGCTCTAGTGCATCCGTTGCAAGGCAATCCTACTCCTCGCATTGACATCAATTGATGGGCATCTCCATAGCCCGTTGATTAGCCGCGTCGATGTGAGACTTCCTCCCTTTTTGTCTTCCCCACATAACCTTCACCATCATACTCTATTCCATCTATAGTGCTATATCCATGCACTACAAAAAAAAGACACATCCATGACATTTTGGCCCGAACGAACTTTTTTTTGTCATACATATGACACTTCTATGACGATAATTGTGACAAAACCCGGTATCATCACAGATGTGGTGGGATCCTACTTCTATGACAAAAAATCATGATAGAAAATGGGCTTTTCGTCCTGGGCGGGCCAGAGACGCAGCTGCATGACATTCTTTGGGCTGTCCATGACGGAAAAAACCGTGGTAGAAGCGAGGGGGAGGAAAATTTTGGGGAGTTGCCGATTACGGTGGGAGGTCGGGGGCCGAGCGATGCGCGTTTCTCTCGTACACGTACGCGCGTGTGTTTGAGGCGTTGGCTCTAACTGAACCTGAGCGAGGCGTTGGGCTCTAACTGAACCCGAGTGATTGCACTGCAGGCTACGCGTTACTGAACCCGAGCGATCGATCGATGGCTGTTAACTGAACCCGATCGAGCGATTCCTTCGCTACTGCTGGTAACTGTTCCTCTAGATGGGATTAACAGTTTAGGGTTGCGGGAGGGGGGGGGGTTGGATGAACAGTGAGCAGTGGTGTTGCCTCTGGATGAACAGGACCCCGTGGTGTGGAGGGCTGGATGAATAGTAGATGGTGAAGGGGTCCCGTGGAGGGGTGGTTGAACAGGACCCCGTGGTGTGGAGCGCTGGATAAACAGTAGACAGTGGAGGGGTGGTTGAACAGTAGCCTGTGGAGTAGCACGCGTTGGAGGCTGGATGAACAGGAGCCCGTGGTGGCTGGAGGAGGTCGATGGTGCAGATGAACAGTATCCCGTGGAGACCCGTTTTGCGGTACGCCACACCCCTCCCAATGACAGGACCCCCGTTTCGATCGTAGGAGGTCCGTTTCATCCGTTTTGCGGTACGCCACAACGCTCGCGATCAACAGGACCCCTGTTTCGACCGTAGGAGGTCCGTTTCGTCCGTTTTGCGGTACGCCATACCCCTCCCAATCAACAGGACCCCAATTTAGAACGTAGGAGGTCTGTTTCCTCCATTCTGCGGTACGATAGGCCTCGTTTCCATCGCCTGTTCCATGCAAGCCCTCCCGATGAACACGACGATGCATTCCATTCCGACCCAGTCGGTTGGCTCCCACGCGTTCCGTTGCCTCCCGATGAACACGCCACATTCCTTTGCCTCCCCATGAACACGACGCATTCCGTTGCCTTCCCATGAACACGACGCATTCCGTTGCCGCCCCATGAACATGACGACGATGTTGTTTCTCTGTTCCGACCAGCCATGTACGTATGCGCGAGTAGGCGTTCGAGACCCTGCCCGTATGTATGTACGTGGCCGTATTTTCTTTCTTGCACCCTGGCCGCTGTATGTACATGTACATGCTACGTGCGCGCCTCTACTATGACACGTGCGCGCCTCTACATCGACCAGTATGTACGTACACATTCGCGACCAGAATGACAACGCTACGCAAGCTTCGACCAGGTGGGTCCCGACTATCAGGCACTTCCTTGTGTGCAAAGATGTAGCTGGTGGGTCCCAGCAGTCAGGGGGGCGAATCGTTTTTTTCTCGGACACACTTCCTTGCGTGCGAAGATGTAGCTGGTGGGTCCCAGCAGTCAGGGGGACGAATCGTTTTTTTGCCCGGACGCACTTCCTTGCGTGCGAAGGTGTAGCTGGTGGGTCCTAGCAGTCAGGGGGAAACATTTTTTTTGTGAAATACGGTGGCCCGTCGGGTGGGTCCCAGCTGTCAGGTGGAGGAATAATTATTTTGCGCGTAATAAGGAGGCACTTCCTTGTGGCCGTCGTGGACCCAGCTGTCATCCTCTCCATGCATAGTACTCTTCCGATGGAAGCCATTCCACGACCACATTGACCACGCCATGCCTAGAGCACCATGACGGTGGACGACGGCGAGGCCTAGGAAGGGGACGACACGGAGCCGAGGAAGACGCAGTAGTGGATGCCCACGCGAAGAGGAGTACGAGGGTTCACTAGTTCGGCTGCGGTGTGAGGCTACCGTCGCCGCAGAATAACAGGGGGTGTGGGTGAGTAGAGGGATGGACTGGCTAGCAGTGGGAGTAGTAGCGGGCGGTGAGGCCTCTGCGGTCTCACAGCCGGCCACGGGAGGCAGGAGCATGCGGCACAACCGGCGCTGCTTTGGGCGGTTGGAGAACGAAGACCAGAGGTTGAAGAAGCACTACGGCCGTTGGATGGACATCGTACGGTCACTGGAGTATTGACTAAGTTGACAAATCCCTCCGTCCCCGTCAACTTAGTAGGCCCACAAGTCAGCCTGCCACTATACTGGGTCCTAGCTAGCAGGGGGAGTATTCATTTTTTTTGCGTAATAAGGAGGCACTTCCTTGCATGCGAAGATATAGCTGGTGGGTCCAAGCTGTCAGCGGCGGTAACGTTTTTTTCGCGAAATACAGAGGCCCTTTCGGTGGGTCCCAGATGTCAGGTGGAGGAATCATTATTTTGCGCGTAATAAGGAGGCATTTCCTTGCGTGCGGCCGTGGACCCAGCTGTCAGCCTCTCCACGTACATTCCACTTTAGATGCATGATGGTCGTTGACCATGTTGACCAGGCCGCGCCGAGAGCAACAGGGCGGTGGACGATGGTGAGGCCTAGGAAGGGAACGGCATGGAGGCAGGGAAGACTCGGCAGTTGTTTCCCACGCGGAGGGGAGTACGACTGTACGAGGGTTTACTGGTTCGTCTGCCGTCACCGAAGAATAACAACAGGTGTGGGTGAGTAGAGGGATGGCTAGGCCAGCGATGGGAGTACAATGGGGCGGTGAGGCCTGCGCGGCAGCACAGCCGGCCATGGGGAGGAGTGAGCAGGCAGTCCCGCAGACGCTTGTTTGAGCGGCTGGAGCAGGAAGAGCAGAGATTGAAGAAGCACGACGGCCGTTGGATGGAAATCCAACAGTCGCTGCTTGTGCGTCAACCTTTTTTTTACGAAAGCCTCAAATCTGTGGAAAACCGCATACAGCCCATCTGCCATTATTTCTAATAATTTACAGCCCATTTGCTAATTCTTAAGGTTTTTTAGCCCATATTCTTTTTGTTAGCATTACATCCCATATCGTGGCCATGGTTAAAAAATTATATGAAATTTTGCATATTTTGGCGTGGTCCGAACTGTTTTTAATCCTGAAATTTCGACTCACACTCAAACTGATTTTAAAAATAAATGTATATAAATGTATAAAATCCAACATATTCTCCATGCATAAAAATTAATGTAATTTAAAATCTCAAAATGAAAAAAAGATATTTGAAACTAATTGTCGGTTTGATGTGTTTTAAAAATGTACAACCCATTTCTCATTACTGATGGGCCATTTTCTCGGCCAGCCGAATGAAAGCTCTCCTCGTCTTGAAAGATTTGCAGCCCAACAGGCCTGACAAAGCGACTTACTTGGCAAATCACAAAAAAACTGGGTTGTGGCCGTGGACCAAGCTGTCAGCCTCTCCATGTACAGTACTCTTCTGATGGAAGTCGTTCCTTGACCACGCCATGCGGAGAGCACCACGGCGGTGGGCGACAGCGAGGCCTAGGAAGGGTACGACGCGGAGCCGGGGAAGACGCAGCAGTGGAAGCCCGCGTGGAGAGGAGTACGAGGGTTCACTGGTTCGGCTGCGGTGTGAGGCTGCCGTCGCCACAGGGCCTGGCCAGCGGTGGGAATAGTAGGGGCTATGAGGCCTCTGCGGCAGCACAGCCGGCCACGGGAGGCAGGAGCATGCGGCACAACTGGTGCTGCTTTGAGCGGCTGGAGCAAGAAGACTAGAGGTTGAAGAAGCACTACGGCCGTTGGATGGACATCGTACGATCACTGGAGCTAGAATCATTCATATTGACTAAGTTGACAAAGCCCTTCGCCCCCGTCAACTTAGTAGGCCCACAAGTCAGCCTCCCACCAAGGTGGGTCCCAGCTAGCCGGGGGGTATTCATTTTTTTGTGCGTAATAAGGAGGAACTTCCGGTGGGTCCGAGCTGATAGCAGGGGGGGGCATTTTTTCGCGAAATACGGTGGCCCATCAAGTGGGTCCCAGCAGTCAGGGGGCAAATGTTTTTTTCGCAAAATACGGTGGCCGTCCAGTGGGTCCCTGCTGTCAGTTGGAGGAATAATTATTTTCCACGTAATAAGGAGGCACTTATTTGTTGCGGCCATGGATCCAACTGAGACTCTCCACGTACAGTATACTTCCGATGGAAGTCGTTCCTTGACCATGTTGACCTCGCCGCGTTCCGTTGCATGCATGCGTCCATGGGCGTGGTGCGTCTCCACTGTCAGCCTCTCACGTACAGTCATCTTCCAATGACTCTTGGTTGTTGACCACGTTGACCACACCGTGCCGAACGGACCCAGACTGGAATGACCCGGAGATGGGGAAGACGGGGCAGTGGAGTCGCAGATGGAGAGGAGTGGGAAACTTCACTGGTTCGGGTGAGCGGCAGCACAGCCGCGGTGCCGCCCACGGGAGACAGGAGCAAGAACAGAGGTTGAAGAAGCAGCACGGCTGTTGGATTAACATCCAAAGGTCCAGCTGCTAGAATCATTTGTTGATTAAGTTGACACAGCCGTGCGTACACGTCCGCTTAGTAGGCCCACAAGTCAGTCACCAAATCTGATGGGTCCCAGCTCTCAACGGGATGAATAATTCTTTTTGCAAAACAAGGAGGCACTTCCTTCCTTGCAAAGATACAGTCGGTGGGTCCCAGCTGTCAGGTGGAGGAAACATTCTTTTTCAGCTTAGTATGGAGGAACTTTCCTTGCGTGCGACCATGGACCTCGTGGGTCCCAGCCATCAGGCTCTCCACATACAGTCCTCTTCCAATGACTCTTGTTTGTTGACCACGCCGCACCGAACACAGCGGGCGGTGGACGACGGCGAGGCCCCGGACGGGAACGACTCGGAGATGGGAAAACGCGACAGTGGAGTCGCAGATTGAGAGGAGGAGAAGGGTTATAATTGGTTCTGTTGCGGCGTGGGGTTGTAGTCTGGGGAGAATAACAGGATTATTAAATTGGCCGGTGGTTATCCTTGATGATTCTGATGTCGTGGCCCGTCCTGTTGGCATCGCCCTGGAGATCGATTCCGATGCCGCTGTCCATCCTATGGACATCGCCCCAGAGATCAATTCCGATGTCGCGGTCAGTCCTATGGACATCGCCCCAGAAATCGATTCCCATGCCATTGTCCGTGCTGTGGTCATTGCCCGAGGGAACGATGACACGAAATAGTTGGTCGCGCTAATCCTTCAGGGTAGTTTGCATTGCTTTGTATTTAATTACCAGAACGATGCGTGTTATGAAACCATCTTAGGGCTAGTGCACTATCTTGTGTGGGTGGATCTTGCTACTTTTGTTTGATAGTGAATCATGCGATGAATCATGCGAACCCTCTCCGAGTTATGGAAACAGATGTATCCTCACCAGCCTTTGATGTAATATATGGCATGCTTAGATGTGAGTTTGAACTGTTTATCATATCAACAGGGCTTGTTTGATGATTCTTGGTGTTAGTAGGCTAGCTACTGTGCGAGCTATAGTACTTGCAAAACACTCACCGAAGAGAAACGTTGGGGCTGATGAGCTCGTGGTACGCTTATACTTATCCCTCATCGATCGACCAATAGCCCTAGCTCCTAAAATTGTAGGCTTAGCAATAGATCAGACAGTAGTCGACATACATTCAGGCCTCATTTGGTTCATAGGGTAGGAAAATCGTAGCAAAAGTACAGAGAACGTGCAAGACAAAATCATAGCAGTGCAGAGACGTACTCCCTCCATTCCAAAATAGATGACCTAGGTGGGCTAGTTTGGCCTAGTGGATTTCAGTGATATGACATAGTACAGTGTCGTCCAGTCTTCGCGTGTGGTAGCAGTATTGCGGGTACAGTAAGTTTTCTTGAAGAAGCGGATTTCAACGAAGTCATGATGGTTCCTTTGTCCGAACAACTTATAGTGGGAAAGGTTGGGCCTGCAATACGACCGGGGTAGACCAGGATAATTTTGTGCATGGCAGGTGGACCAGGATGGTCGACGTCCCACATGTCGGCGAATGAAAGTATTCTTTCCTTTATAGAGGACGAGCAACGAGTATGCATTGTTTATTTTTTATGAAAGCTATTGTCTCCACTGTTACTCCTTGACTTTGCCAATGCCTCTCTCTCCTCCACATAAGCGGGGAATACTTGCTATGCATGCGATGGGAAGCTGGCGTCTTGAGGGGCCAGGGCGGTCAGAGCGGGCTCCAGAAGCAGTCCGGACTCCAGCATGGCCCACCTCACATTATCACCATATATTTCTTGGAGTCCGTGCGCGGCGGGCGGGCGATCTCTTCTCCCTCCCCCGTTTCTCTCTTCTCAGCCAACACGCGCCGAGCGATTAGATTTTGGCTATCGACAATTTATTCAATTACAGTCCCACATGTCAGTGAAACTGCAAGACAACGTGTATCCCCTCTGGTGAGCAGCGCGCGAGCCGGACTGTCGGGGGTGCGACGCGTACGAGTTGTAAGTGTGCCGCCTTTTCCTTTAGACTAGCCACAATGGAGAGTAACATACACTGGTAACATACACATATCTCTAGACCATGTTACTACCTCAATAGTGGGTAGTAACATAAGTGTGGTAACATGCAAAGCTTTATTTATTAGGTTATAGACTCATATTGCATTGGGACATGTGATGTTACAGTAATTAGCTAAGTCACTAGTACTACATCTCTCCTCATTAACTCATTGCCACATAAGCAAATTTGCTAAGTTGGACTCGATGTTACTACCAAAGTTACTCCCACTGTGGCTAGTCTTAGAAGTTGTGAAGCGTAACATTTTCGCGTGATCGATCGATAAAATGACGAGGGCGGTGCTTTCCCGCTCGTTAGGCGGGCTAGTTCGAGTGATATGACGTGCTACAGTGTCGTCCTCTTGCTCCACTCTTATGTAAGCAAGATAAAAATGGAGGACTGTTAGCGATTATAGCATGATAGTTAGGGCATCTCCAGCACTGACCCACAAATTTACACCCGCATCTATATGAACTAACCGGAAGAAATTCGTGCAAACAAATCAAATTTCAAATTAACCCGATGAAATTCATTACATTTCGAAAACCTTTCCTACAAACTGGACGAAATTCATTACATATTTTGCACAAACCGTACTAAAACCTACTGTAAACCTAATCTAAATGATCGCCGGTGCCCGACCACCATGTCCGGCCATGAACCCGAGAAAGCTGGCCATTGCCTTTGCCTCCTCCTCATCCGCCTCGATAACCTCCTCCTCCGGAGCACAAGGTTCTGAAGATTTCCGCCTCCATGCCACCGTCAAGCGGCTAATCGGCGGCCGATGTTTACCCCACCAAGCTTGGCGTCGACTGAGTGGAGTAGCCGTGGCCTTCCTGAGACCAGAGCAGCGGCGACCTACCATGTACTATTCTTCCTTGCTGCCGGCTGCGCCCGCGCACGTGCGCCGGCTTCATGGTTGTGGCGGTGGAGGGAGGTCGGGGGGGGGGGGTGCTGGAGATCTCCTTCGTTTGCTCCTGCGACAGTACGTCAAAGAAAGCTTTGGAGCGCGCTCGGTGTCGGTGTCAAAACCGGCAGATCTCGGGTAGTGGCTGATCGGTGCGTCTAGGCTGATGGTAACAGGAAGCGAGGGACATATGTTTACCTAGGTTCGGGCCCTCTCGATGGAGGTAAAACCCTACTTCCTGCTTGATTAATATTGAAGATATGAGTAGTACAAGAGTTGATCTACCACGAGATCATAGAGGCTAAACCCTAAGAGCTATCCTATGATGGTATGATTGTAATCGTGATCGGCCTTCTAAGGACCAACCTCTCCGGTTTATATAGACACCAGAGAGGGCTAGGGTTTACATGGAGTCGGTTACAAGGAAGGAAACACAATATCCGGATCGCCAAGCTTACAAGGAAGGACATGGGACGGAGTCTTGAGTCTTGTATCTTCACGCTTCAATAGTCCGGACGATGTATATAGTCTGGCAGTCCGGATACCCCCTAATCCAGGACTCCCTCAGTAGCCCCTGAACCAGGCTTCAATGACGATGAGTCCGGCGCGCAGTCTTGTCTTCGGCATTGCAAGGTGGGTTCCTTCTCCGAATACTCCAAAGTAATTTATCGACCTCGTAGACCGTGTCCGGATCCGCAAAATGATCTTCACACACCGCTGTAGAGATAGAACGATATTTCACAAATGCAATCTGCTGACAACTTTTTAGACAACGTGACATGTCATTAAGATCGGGTCATTATTCGAACCGTTTTCCTACAACCAGCCACAACGCATATTGCGAGGCGGTTTCCTTGACACGTCTTGTCAAAGCAGAGATCGTGTCTCCTTATCACGGGATTCTCATCAATAGGGGTATGGGTAATCCCACTGTGCCATCAATCGTGGCACTTGGGAGGTGAGTGATTCCCAACTGGCGAGTGGGGAGGCGCACTGCTTCCGTCGCCTCTATAAAGGGATAAGAGTTCCCCATTTTTACCCACGCCTTCTTCCTGCTTTGCCCAGTCTTGCCCCCTCGAGCTCCAGCGCCCTAGTCCAAGTCTTCTCCGCACAGCTAAACATGTCCGGAGCAGGAGGCAAGTGGGTGGCTTCCACCGTGAAGGAGAAGGATATCGCGAATCTTTGGGCGGCCGGATACTTGGCCGCAGACATAGCGCACCGGCTACCAGACGGCGGGCATGTCAATCCAACCCCAGGACCCCACAAGAGGGTCGTGTTTCTCGCCCACTTCATCCGTGGACTGGGGTTTCCACTTCACCCCTTCGTCCGCGTGCTCATGTTCTATTACGGGCTAGATTTCCATGATCTAGCCCTGAACTTCGTCCTCAACATCTCGGCGTTCATCGTCGTATGCGAGGCCTTCCTCCGTATCAAGCCTCATTTCGGCTTGTGGATGCAAATCTTCTGCGTGAAGCCAAAGATTGTGAGCAGCCAGCAAGCGGAGTGCGGAGGAACCATGGTGGGTAAGATGCCTAACGTCACCTGGCTTGACGGCTCCTTTGCGGAAACCGTGAAGGGGTGGCAGTCGGGGTGGTTCTACATCACCGAGCCGCGCAACGCCAACTGGGCGACGGCCCCCGAGTTCTGATCCAGAACCCCCATGCGGCTCACCTCCTGGGGTGAGAAGGGCCTGTCCTGGGGCGAATCTACAGAGCTGACGGGACTCCAAAACTGCATCAAGAGCATGAAGGACAAGAACATCAAGCTTGTCAACGTGATCCAGGTGATGCTCGTTCGCCGGATTCTGTCGTGCCAAAGGTGGGCATTCAATCTATGGGAGTTCGTCCCGGCCGAGCACCAGACGCTTCAGAGGCTCTACGGCATGAAGCACAAACACGCATGGAAGGCGTTGTTCAAGGCCGCTGAAGTACCTCCTCCCACATCCGAGGACCGTGGGCTCCACGCCGCGTGGCCTCCTAGTCAGGTGAGTTCTCAGGCTACCACCGGAGTCGGTTCTTGCCAATATATTCATGGGGGAGCCTTAAGTAATTGTGCATATTTGTTCAGGATTATGTGGAGACAGCGGAGCAGATTGACAGTCTTGCTCTGTTGCCAGAAAGCCAGCTAATGCTCTCCTGACGGAGATGCTGGTCCCAGCGCCCTACAAGGTGCTGGACAAGAAGGCCGATAAGAAGGCCCCGGGGATCCTAAAGGGTCTCCAACATAAGGTTGCGCCAGAAGCCTCGTCCGAAGACGATGAGGCACACTCCTCCCCCGGAGTGGAGGAAGAAGAAGAAGGGACCGCCCCACCCGGAGAGGGTGAGGGGCCCGAGAAGGCGGACCAGGGGGCCGGAAAAGGCCCTCGGCGCAAGGCCGTCATACCCATGTCGTCTCATGACGACAAGACAGATTTCTCCCGCGGAGGCGGGGGGAAGCAAGAAGAAACTCTACCTCCCCGTACTAGGGAGGAGAAAAAGAGGAAAGCCTCCCCGGAGGGGGAGGCTGGGTCGTCCAAGAAGGGAAAGGTGTCCCTTCCGGACTACTCCACCACGGCCGCCCATAGCAAGGAGGGGTGGCTGCCCAGGGGGAAGCCCCTAGCGCGATCGTAAGTATCCGCACCCTGTAATGACTTTACTTCATAGTCTTTTTATAACACCGAACATATATGCAGTCCGGCCAGGGTTCATCCTCAGGTATCTTCTTCGGATGGATCCCTGAGCGATTCGGAGATGAACTCGCTCCCGACGGCCACCACTCCTCAACCCGCGGATGACATAGAGGTGTTGTTTCGAAGGCTCCCAGAGCGGGGGGAGGTGATTCCAGATGTCAGACACGCGGGGTTCAAGATCCCCGCGGATCGTGTCAGTGAGAACCACAGTAGGCCGGGCTCTCAGCCGAACACTGTTCTGGAGCCTTTAGTGGTTCCGGACTCAAGTGGGCAGCCCCTCGTTAGGGAGGGCGAGCCGTTTGTGTCAAGGACTTCTGTTGCGCCCGAGGCGCCGGATTATCTGTTGGAAGCGCTTCGCGGTGCTTCCATGGATTAAGAGCACCGTACTCTTATGAGTGCGATGATTCAGAAGGTTTCGTCCGCCAAGAGCGGGCTAACCGAAGCTTGCACCAGCCTCCTGACAGGCTTTGAGGTAAGTAAAAAATATGTGAAATTACCACCTGATAGGTAGTAGCCCCTGATACTTTGTTTGGTGTTCGGAAACAAAAACCAAACGGAGGATCAATTATAATCCGCAGGAGTCTCATAATAAGTGTTAATGTGAATAAGCAGGTTGTGTTGCTTGCCGCTGTTGTCCGCACAGCCGAGATCGCTGGACTAAAACGGGATCTGGAGCAGCCGCATTGAGAGCTCGACCTCACAAAGAGGCTGCTCGAAGAGAGCAAAGGTGAGTAATTCCCCGCTCTCACATAATGAAGGGTATATAAAATTAGTTATTCTAACGACGAAGCATCGTGATTTTGTAACAGGGGCCACGACCGAAGTGGCCTCTCTAAAGAAAGCGCTGTCCGAGGCCAAAGACAAGGCGGCCTTGGAATGCACAGAGCGCGAGAAGCAAGATGCCAGAGTGGGCGAGGTACAACAAGAGCTCCAGGAGCTCGGCAAAAAGTTCGAGTCCGTGGAGCATGAGCTTAAGGCGAAAGAGGCCGAGCTTGCGAAGGCCCTTGCTAGTATAAAAGACGCCAAGGCCGAAGTCGAGAAGGCACAACAGGAAGTCCAGGAGGCCAAAAAGATAGCGGCGGGTAAGAAATTCTTTATGCAAAGCAAACATGTGGAGGAGGCATTTCTTTTACTTACCCGAGTTCGGAGCTCTCAAGGGGCATTCGCAGATCTACCACGCAGCATATCAGATGCCGCGGAGTTCTACCGTGCCCAGGAGGGGAGCTCAACGGAGAAGCTATTCTGGTCTCAGTATGTTGGGGCCGAACATCCAATGCCTCTGAGTGACCAACTGAAGCAGTTGGTCGAACTCCGCAGGGTGGCCGATACGGCTATGAAAGATTTCATAGTTCGGATGTGGCCTGGTGAGGCTCTGCCGGCTAGCTACTTCAGCCTGATCAAGCGGATGGTGAATGCCTTTCCGTGGCTCGAAGCCATCAAGCGATCTATTTGCATTGAGGGTGCCCACCGGGCCTTTGCCCGCATGAAGGTGCATTGGGGCAAGCTGGATGCGGAGAAGCTGGTGAAGGACGGGCCGCCGGAGGGCAAGGCGCATCGCTATCCGGAGAAGTATTACTTGGTGTTATGAAGGGCGCTTGTCTCGTGGCCGATGAATGTACCAAGGATACAATTTTAGAATGAATTCACTTCTGTCATGTTTGTAATTTAAGGACAAAGTTACTTGCGCTATGTAGCACTTTTGTTATTTAAAATATTACCTTCTGTGCGGCTGTTTATAAAATTCTGAAAGTTGGCCAGTCGTCGGCTTCCGCCCCCATGTAACTAGTACTTGGGTGTTCATGGAAACCCGGACACTCTTTATCCAAATGTTTGGTCCTTAAGGAGGTGTCCGGCGCAGCGAACAAGGCAATCGGACTATGCGGCTTTATAACTTTCACTTAGCCATAGAAGTCTACAATTTTAGATTTCGGCGAAGCCCCTAGAATCCGGAAGGCCGAATTGGGGTGCTATATACGCCTGGATCGGACGAAGCCGATTTATCACGTAAAGCGGAAACATCTTTAAGGATTTTAAGACCTCTCGAATAGCGACCAGCTCTCGCCACATCATGCCGGTCAGTTTTCGGCTTTCTCTACTGAGGTGCTCATCTGGAAGAACCGGGACACAATCGCAGTAGTTCTCCCTGCGCTACCTTTGCCGATATAACGGAACGTAAGGTACCAAAACAAGGGAGCTGGGCTAACCCAACTGTAGACCCAAGACATGATTGGGAGCTGATGCATATAGTGCTATAATTTCGGGGTGCCGCACTGTTGAAAGTGTTTGGACTTGACTTGCCATATTATGGGGCGCCATCAGAAGCCCCTGGCAAACTGAACGTACCAAGGTGTACGGATGCAATATCAAATAAACATTTGCGAGAAAAAATGCTTGAATAAGACTGATAAGCTGATGCTATATGTGATCTCCCATTGATTAATAATACGTTTAAGCATATGTTTACAATGAATGCATTAAGCGGAGATAAATAGGACTATTTGACATGTCCTATCCAGGGGCAGGTCACGTACAGATAGATAAAACAGGTATAACGATCGTAAATAGATTCCACCTGGGTGTTTCCTTCTGTCCGCAAAGCCTGTTGCCTCATTGGTTTTCTCTCCTATGTAAGTCCGGCAATCCGGATCTTCTGAAGAGGCTGCATTAAAGCAATGTCCTAAAAGGTAAAAGGGAAATATTATGAAGGTATGTTGCGGTGATACCGCACTGTTGACTGAGTCACTGCTGCGCCTCCGTCTGTGCCCATGGTATTTTGAGTGCGTATTTGTGTACGCGTGGAACGAATGCTGCTTTAATGGGGTGTGAGCGGAGGCCGGACTGCTAATCGCGCTCTTGGTGTGCCTGATGATCCTCTTGCGGGGTGCTCCGGACTCGCTTGACGGTGCTTGAGGTTGTCGTCACCGGATTGGTGGTTTGCCGGAGGAGGCCGCATTGTACCTCTGTCACGAGGGCTGCAGTATGCTCTTCTGTATGGAGAGAGCGGTCCATGTTTTCGTTGATTGTTATGACCCCGCGCGGGCCTAGCATCTTGAGCTTGAGGTATGCATAGTGTGGTACCGCATTGAATCTAGCGAATGCGGTTCGTCCGAGCAGTGCGTGGTAACCACTACAGAAAGGGATGATATCAAAGATTAACTCTTCGCTTCGGAAGTTGTCCAGAGATCCGAAGACCACTTCCAATGTTATAGAGCCCGTACAGCGGGCCTCTACTCCAGAAATTACACCTTTAAAGGTGGTTTTGGTGGGCTTGATCCTTGAGGGGTCGATGCCCATTTTGTGCACTGTGTCCTGATAAAGCAGGTTTAGGCTGCTGCCGCCGTCCATAAGGACTCGCGTGAGGTGGAATCCATCGAGTATTGGGTCTAAGACCAATGCGGCTGAGCCGCCATGACGGATGCTAGTAGGATGATCCCTATGATCAAAAGTGATCGGACAAGCTGACCATGGGTTGAACTTGGGGGCGACTGGCTCCATCGCGTAGACGTCCCATAGTGCTCGCTTCCGTTCCCGCTTGGTGATGTGAGTGGCGTAGATCATGTTGACCGTTTTCACCTTGGGGGGAGTTCTTCTGTCCCTCCCGTGTTCGGACGCCGGGGCTCCTCGTCATCGTCGCTGTACAGCCCCTTGTCCTTGTTTTCGGTATTTAGTTTGTCAGCATGTTTGAATACCCAGCAGTCTCTGTTGGTGTGGTTAGCTGGCTTGTCTGGGGTGCCATGAATTTGGCACGAGCGCTCCAGTATAAGGTCCAGACTGGACGGTCCTTGATTGTTTCTTTTGAACGGTTTCTATTGCTGACCGGACTTGGATCCACTGAATCCGGCGTTTACTGCCATGTATTCAGTGTTGTCGCCGTTGTTCCCTCGCTTATGTCTGTTGCGTCATGGCTTGCTGTTACTATCACGGACATCCGAACTGCCGGAATGTGGTGTGGTGCCGCTGCGAGCCAACTAGCTGCCCTCGCCCGCGCAAAAGCGGGTCATTAATGTTGTGAGAGCTGCCATGGACTTGGGTTTTTTCTGGCCGAGGTGTCGAGCGAGCCACTCGTCACGGATATTATGCTTAAAAGCCGCTAGGGCTTCGGCGTCCGGACAGTCGACTATTTGGTTCCTTTTAGTTAGGAACCAGGTCTAGAATTTCTTGGCTGACTCTCCAGGCTGTTGAGTAATGTGGCTCAAGTCATCGGCGTCCGGTGGTCGCACATATGTGCCCTGGAAGTTGTCAAGGAATGCGTCTTCCAGGTTTTCCCAACTGCCAATGGAATTTGCTGGCAGGCTGTTTAGCCAGTGCCGGGCTGGTTCCTTGAGCTTAAGGGGAAGATACTTGATGGCGTGTAGATCGTCTCTGCGGGCCATGTGAATGTGGAGAAGGAAATCTTCGATCCACATTGCGGGGTCTGTTGTGCCATAGTATGATTCGATGTTTACGGGTTTGAACCCTTCTGGAATTCATGATCCATCACTTCATGAGTGAAACAGAGGGGGTGTGCGGCGCCTCTGTGTCGGGCTATGTGGCTACGCAGTTCGTATTGGTCTGGGTTGCTGTGTTCGGCCCGGCTGGACTTGTTGACAGTGTATCCGGCGTGACGGTCATCGTCGCGCGCTGGTGCACGCCCCCGCGATCCATAGATCTATCTTGGTTGTCCTGCTTTGTTTTCCAGTATATCTTGCAGGTCTTGCCTGTTGCCCCGGGCCGTAGTGTATTGGTGTGGGGGTGCGGGCTAGTATTCGGGCTGGTATCCCGTTTTATCCCTGCCACGGGGTGGCCGGTCAGCCGTTTGGCGCTCGAGTCCGTATTCCTCGGCTGCCAGGACTTCAGTCCATCTATCTGTGAGCAGGTTTTGATCAGCCTGGAGTTGCTGCTGTTTCTTCTTCAGGCTCCTCACAGTGGCAATAAGCCGGCGCTTGAAGAGCTGCTGCTCCACGGGATCCTCGGGCACGCCGAGCTCGTCGTTGCTAAGGCTAATCTCGTCTTCGGAGGGGGGCATATATTTGTCCTCCTCCGGTTATCTGTCAGTCGCCTGTTCGTCTGGGTTGACCTGCTCATCTTCCTGTTCGGCATGCTCGAAGGCGGGCTGGTCAGGGTTGTATTCCTCTTCGGCACTATTCGGATTGCTTTCATATCCGGGGCCGGTATTGCTATGGCAGGGCTTGGAGCGGCACCGACGACGCCCATGCTTTGCTTTTCTCCCAGAGGGTTTATCCTCTGTTGCCTCGTCGCCATTGGTTTCCTTCGGAGTGTCCACCGCCCTGTGAGCGGTGGCTCCTGTACTTCTCCTGCATTGTCATCCATACAGTCGATGTCTTCGAAGTCGAAGTCAAGCATGTCGGTTAAATCGTCGACTGTGGCAATGAAGTGGGTGGTGGGTGGGCAACGAATTCCTTCGTCGCCTTCTTCCCACTCAAGCCGGACATAGTTCGGCCGAGAGCCTCCTGATAACGAGAGAGACTTTAATGAGTTCAGCATGTTGCCAAAGGGCGAGTGCTGGAAGATATCCGGAGCGGTAAACTCCATTACCAGAGCCCAACCTGGCTCGGCTGGCTCGAGGGTATGCGGACCGGAACCAACAACCGGATACGAGTCCGGGGGCCCGGGGTTACAGGCTTCCACAGAGGTGAGACCTATATTTGGCTCCACCGCTGATGAGTGTGCGGCCTGCGGGACAGGGTCCACCCCTCCGTCCTTAGGCAACACAACCTGCTCCGGATTTAGATCCGAGGCTTTTGCTGAAGGGGTGATATCCCGAGCATCGTCCGACGGGAGGTCTAAGCCATGCTCATCGTGACTGTTCGGTGCTCCTGGCGCAGGCCCAAATCCGTCGAAGATCGAATCTCCGTGAATATCCGCCATGTAGTTCAAGTTTTCGAACCTGACCTGGTGGCCAGGGGCGTAGTTGTCGATCTGCTCCAGATGGCCAGGCGAATTGGCCCGCAGTGCGAAGCCGCCAAACACGAAGATCTGTCCGGGGAGAAAAGTCTCTCCCTGGACCATGTTGTTGATGATTGAAGGTGCCAGCAAGCCTTGCAGTGTCGACACAGAGGAACTCTCAATGAAAGCACCAATGTCGGTGTCAAAACCGGCGGATCTCGGTTAGGGGGTCCCGATCTGTGCGTCTAGGCTGATGGTAACAGGAAGCGAGGGACACAATGTTTACCCAGGTTCGGGCCCTCTCGATGGAGGTAAAACCCTACTTCCTGCTTGATTAATATTGAAGATATGAGTAGTACAAGAGTAGATCTACCACGAGATCGTAGAGGCTAAACCGTAAGAGCTAGCCTATGATGGTATGAGTGTAATCGTGATCGGCCTTCTAAGGACCAACCTCTCCGGTTTATATAGACATCGGACAGGGCTAGGGTTTACATGGAGTCGGTTACAAGGAAGGAAACACAATATCTGGATCACCAAGCTTGCCCTCCACGCAAAGGAGAGTCCCATCCGGACACGGGACGGGGTCCTTAGTCTTGTATCTTCACGCTTCAATAGTCCGGACGATGTATATAGTCCGGCAGTCCGGATACCCCCTAATCCAGGACTCCCTCGCCGGGAGCGGAGCCACCGATGTCCCTCGTCTGCTCCTGCGACAGTACGTCGAATAGAGCTTTGGAGCGCTAGGAGGCCATGGTTGAAGTGGTGCCGACAGAAGGAAGGGACCGGAGGAGAATAAGTGTGGGTCTTTGGCTATGGCTGGGAGCTGGGGCTCAAGTTATTATAGCGGGCGAATGGCAATGAGCCACGGCAGACGAATGGACAACTAGCGCTGGAGTAGGTTCGTCGGGCATGAATGCAGACACTTCTTCAGTGACTTAACTGCAGATGTGTTTGGGTTACTAACATGTGGGCCCAACGGGCATCTGGCCCGCATGTCAGTCACACACCAATTGCACCTGCAGTTAAGTCCAGTGAATGCGGCATTGACATTCTGGAGAGGCGGTGACCGTTTCAGGTGGGAAGCACGCGCTAGCGATGGAAGGGGTTTCGGTGTGTAGTGGCACTAAGATCGGTCGCTCACGATAGTACATACTCCATAACATACTATCATAGTACCCTCTCTAGCTTAGGCTGTTTTATAGATTGTCGTTGTGATGGACGATATACATGAGCAAGGAGGTCCGAGTATGACTGTTGGTGTTGATCCAAGTGAATAAATGCTCGGCGTTCGCGTAGGCCTCCATCAAATGTCTAAACAGTAATTTCAGGCACCGCCGGGGCGCGCAGGTGATGGGCTCGCTGTTTGCGTTGCGCCATGAGCAGGACTTTGATTTAGAGGGCGACATCCATGCATTAGCATGCTTTGACAGCGTGAGCGTGAGTGTCTGGCACGAAGCATTTCATTTTCATTGGCTGATGAGGGTGCGTTGCAGCGACGAGTCCGTGGTTTGATTCCCCACATACACATAATTTTGGTTTTTACAATATTTCTTTCCCATTTGAGAGGTAGGCCCACGTAGATAGATAAAGAACACGAGCTGATGAGGCACATGCGGACTGTTTGACTGGTCAACCAGGCAAATACGGAGCTATACGCTGAGCCAGTGACCGCATAATCACCATATCTCGTATACAATGATCAAAGTGAGCTATCAAGACATGTTCGATGACCGCCAATGCATTTTACTCGGTAATAAATGACCGGGATTGAAGGGGAATCCAAATTTGCTTCGTCTTCTGTCCTTGAGCTCTTGACAAACCAATGCACTATACGGTTGTCCGGCCACTCCACCCCAGAGCTCTCACCAAGCGTCGTTCATGCCACCGCGCTGCACACTAACCGGTAAGGCAGCGATGGCATCCCACCGCGCCAAGTTCCTCGCCACCCACGACCGCACACAAAATGGTAGGGAAGCGATGGCATCCAGCCGTGCCGAGTTCATCGCCTCTCGCGATCTCACAACTATGTGGGGGAATTTGAAGATGCCAAGGCTGAATGGGCAGTAGAGCAAGATGCGGCCAAAGCCGCACAGAGGGAGCGGAAAAGTCAGAAAGGACTCAAGAAAACAGAGGCCCGCCACCGCAAGAAAGAAAAGGATGCACGCGCTGCGGAGAGGTTGGCGGAGATCCAGGCACGGTGGGGTGTCGCCGACAAAGCCGGGAAGGAGAACGACAGCGTCTGGCCAGCATGTGAGAAATAGTAGTACTAGTAGTTAGTGTATGTGTCTGTGTCTGAGTACGAGCATGTACCAGTACTACTAGTTACTACCGTAGTTTTTAGAGAAAATTACAAGTACATTAGCCTAGACTAAATGGAAAAATTCCTATCCTAAGCATCAAATGGCATCTCTTTCTCTATAGGAATTTAGATGCATGTCATCTCACTTCCTATGATTTTCATATTCCTATCCTATGAACGAAAGGAGGCCTCTGTTGGAGTAACTACTGTAGCTATCAGTACTGCTGGTACAGTTGTTTTCTTCAAGAAGCGGAATTCAATGAAGTCATGATGGTTCCTTCGTCCGAGCAACTTCAAAGTGGGAAGTGGGCCTGTGATATGACAGCTCATTAGTCATCGTTACTGCGGCGCGATGACCTGGGTGACTCTCCCTTGGAGTTCTGCGTGCATGGCAAGTGGACCAGGATGGTCGACGTCCCACATGTTGGCGAACGAAAGTATTCTTTCCGATATCGAGGAGCAAGGAAACCGTGTGGTATAGTATCACTGTTGTGGTTCGCAAAAAATAGTATCACTGCCAATTTATAATTATTTTTTATTTCTGATGAATGCTAGCGTTTCAACTCTTACAACGAAGGGTGCCAAACACGGCACATGCTGGATGTCCCACACGTCAGCGAAAGGAGTGGGACATGAATAGCGTGGTAGATCCCAGCGTACAAAAACAGCGTGGTAGAGCGTCTCCACTTCTTCCACTTCTGGGTCGGAGACCACACATAGTAGTACTTAGTGGTATGAATGATACAAAGTGCGACCTGGAGAGAAAGACACGTCTAGTTGGAAGGTCTCGGGGCATACACGTAAACAAATATAAAAGTTAATATGTGCCTCCAACTAATATAGTAGTAGTAGAGTACTTAGGCACGTACTACATAACATCAGCGTGCATTGCACCTACAACATTTAGTGGTAGTACGTAGTAAGAGACAAAGCCGCCCAAGAGTTCCCTTCTCGGCCTACTTTTGGGTGTTTGGCAGAGTGTATGGAGGGTACATGAGTCCACACTAGTTTAGCACAAATACACTAGAAGCATGCATGAAGAGAGCATGCATGAAGAGGGGTGTTGAGTTGATCATGCATGAAGAGGGAACAACTATGCTAAGACGAGAACGCAACCAAACACACCCTATATGTCACGCATGTTCATACCATTTGTGCCTTTCTACTTCACTTACTGCGCTACATTACTCATGTTCGTACGTCCACTCCTGGGTACATGTCCGTCTCGTAGTTCCAGTCACACGTGTTCTTCATATAGATGGAACGATCCTTGCATAACATGTGCACCTTGATGCTAGATGTCTCGCATGTTGGCAAAAGGATGAACAAAGCTCACGTAAAAAAATAGAGTGGAAGAACATATATTCCGGACGACCGAGAAGGAGCAAGGAACCTCGTGGTGGAGCATTTGCACTCATAATATTTAATATTATTCAGCGATATAAAATTAACCAATCATCTCCACAGTGGACTGGAAGAGTACGAAACACGGCAGCCCAGTGTAGTTACATCATACTAGTAGCTAACCCATGCTATCACCATATTTCTTGGCTTCCGTGTGACACCTATCTCTAGTAATCCAATAGCTTGTATCGCTTCTCCCTAGGGATGGCAATTTTATCCATGGATCTAGATACCCATGGATATCCGACCCGGTTGGGCAAGGGTATGGAGCGCATTTCTGCCCATGGGTCCGTGGATATGGATACCCACGAACAGTTGGGATGGGCATGGTTATAGTTTGTGCTCCATGGATATCCAATGGATACCCGTATGACATGGGGGGCATATGCAAGTGACAGTAGAAAGAGCAAATCAATGGGGAATGGCAGGCAATATGCAACTGGTGCCATAAGCTATATGTTGCAGAATCAACCTTGGTATGTCACACTTAAGGACTCATCGTATTACTTGTTGCCTACTTATGCATGTAGCTTATGTTGTCATTTGTGAGTGAATGATGATGAGATAATTTGATCTTTGGGAAGGCTTCATGCTAACCTTTCTATGCCCATGGAGCTCCATGGGTATGTGGGTATCCAGCGGGTTTGGGCATGGGCACAAGTTGTGCCCATGGGTAATTTGGTGGATGGGCACAGAGTAGGAAGATGGGTCATGGGTTGGATTTGGACCAGCTCCACCCGCCCCAAACCCGACCCATTGCCATCCCTACTTCTCCCTCCTCGTCTCTATCAAAGTGCGGCGGGCTCGCGTTTCTGCCGTCTATTGAGGTCGGTTAACTATCTCATGTTAGCGACATGCCAAGAGCATTCTAAAAAAAATTCCTTTCACGTTCCGTTTTCAAAAAGAAAAAAAATCCTTTCACGCACGAATTTGCCTATATGCTTTGAGAAACTTGCATGTCCTATATTGCTCCTGTTTGATACTCTAACTTACCTAGAGGTTAGACTAACTCATGACTAACCCTGAACTAACTGTAGCCAAAGAGGTGTTTGGGTGACAGGGTTAGATTGACAATAAATGCACTTCATGGAGAGAGAAAAGTGATTTTTCAGTGGTCCCAATGAGAACTATCTCCAGTTAGCATCTCTTGGGTGGGATAGTTTTTTTGGTGGGTTCAGTGCAACTTGCTCCAATTTAAACCCTCGTGCTTGGATACTTTAGGGCTATTTGAGCCCCAACTAGATCAAACTAACTCTAACTCATGGATCCAAACAGGGCCTATGGCCAGTCTCGACGTGGAGCAGTCGCGTGCACCGGGAAGCGGCGCTCTCTCGGCCGTCGCGCCACTTCAAAGCCGGTGCCAGTGAGAGGTCGCCTCCTCTCTGGCCGGGCATTAATGCGGCACTAACGCCCCAGGGCGACACTGATCGTTTCACGCGGGAAGCGCGCGCTGGCAAGGGAGTATAGGTTTTGAACCGTTTCAGGTGTAGTACTGGTAGTTTGCAAAACTACTAAGTTACTGCACTCAGTTTCCTAAGAAATTGTGGTAAAAAACGTTACTCCACAGCCTGCTTCCCTTCTCCTACCTCTTCCACAGCCCGCGCACGTCCGCCAGAAGCGACCGGTCAACGCTTATATAGGAGTGCTAGCACAAAAAGATGCATGCATGACCACTAAAATTTCCATATTAAAGCGCTGCTCTGGTGGGAGTATAGCATATGTTCTTACCTTCGGCCGGCCCATGGCTACCGGGCGATGGCGACCAGAGAACAGGCGGCGGGAGGGGAATGAATACATCTACTTTTTGGGTTCGCCTTCCGGCTTAAATAAATGCGCAGCATCACATGTACCCGGGGGTGCACAAATTGTAACATACATGTTTGCTTAAGTGGGCGTCACGTAACTGGTGTGTGTGTGAGAGAGAGAGATTCTGAGAGACAGAGTGCATGTGTGCGACTCTACTCTTCGGACATGTACTCAACCTTTTGCATCGGGATATAAGTATAATGGTATTTACTTTAGCTAGTGATTTACGTGGCCATGTTAACGTGGTTGTGTCAAGAAAAATGTCACTTCCTCCTCGTGATGTGCGTTATATAATTACAAGCAAGATTCCTGTGCATTGCACGGAACATCGATATGCATTTTTTTTACAAAACACCTATTGTGATTGACCCATGCAGGAGTAATCCCATGTGTAAAAACTAATGATATCTCTAGAATTTTATTGGAAAACTGATATCTCGAGAATGTCATCGAAAAAATGAAAGATGAGAGATAAGGCGAGGAGGAGTGGAGCATGGTGGTGACTGGTGGTCGGAATGGGCGGAGGCATGGAGATGGACGGCGTCGGCAGGCGGCAGCGGCCACCATGCATGCTAGATTGTTCTAGAGACTTATTCCTTTTTCAGTTGCTGAGCAATGAGGTTGCGGGAGATAATGATGTCGAGAGAGCTCAGGGTATCTTTTGTAAATTTATCATAGTTTGTTTTCTATCCGTCAGATATAGATCATACGGTCTGTATTACAAGATGGCAGGCACACCATCATCGCCAACTCGTTTTTTTATAAGTGTACATATGATAAGTTTGCTGACTAGTAAAGTAAAGTGGAATTTGTCCATGTTATGCAAGTAAATAAAGGTGATTGTTTATCATACAAGTAAGGTTGGATGAAGGGTGGTAGGAACAAATGCTCCGCCTAGAGCATGTGTGTGTGAGATGGAGTCTTAGTGTGTGTTGTATGTGTGTGTGTGTGTGTCGCGGGGTCCTCTGTGGCGGATGTAATTTAAGTGTGCATGTCTTCATCATAGAGAGGTGATGTGTATGGTAGAGGCCACCAACGATGGGGTGCGAGAGAGAAAATGCCCGTAGAGAGGGAAGAGAAGGTGTGTGCACGTGAGAGGAGTCGACATCGAGAGAACGTGTTTATTCGAGAGACACCGAGGAAGACTACTATATATCGATGGTGCATGTAGGCGGGAATTAAACAAAGGGATGGTCTTATTGGTTTCGGGGATATAGGGGAAGAGTGAGAGGCGGGCGGGGGGGGGGGGGGTAGCTAGAAGGAGATTGTTAAGTGTGAGTGTGTGTTTTACCCATCCACGCGGAAGTTATGTGCAAAAAAGAGGAGAACGATTCGATGTGGCGTTAGGATTGAGGGTAATTAACTATGTACGGAGACATAGAGACCTTGAACGTGCATGTGTGAGAGGTATACATGTATACGTGGGATGTGTGTGTGTGCACGAGCGCATGATCGAGATAAAAGAAAGAAGACATAAGTCATAAGATCAACGACATGGGAGAGATGGATCGGTATGACAATATGCATGCATGTGAGAATGCAGGGAAGAAGGCCCGACAATTGAGCATGTGTTTTTGTCTTTAAGAGATAGTGGTGTGGGCTGGAGCATGCATCTCTGGCGAGCAGAGGGAGTGAGGCACAATGATTGTGCAAAAGAGATCAACCTATAAATGCATATGTATGGAGAGAGACATATATAGTGTGGGTTATAGGAAGCAAGACTCCGTGCGAGAAAGAAATGTTGACAGAGAAACTACAGATAGATACAGAGATGGAGATGCTAGCTAGAGGGACATCCGCTAGTTTGGGTGTTGGAGATGACTGTCGGGTGGTTCAAAGGGTGAAGTTATATATGTGTGTGAGAGGGCACTTGACTGCATGTAGAGAGAAACATATGTAGTATACGTGGTAGGAATCAAGAGTAAGGACGAGAAAGAAGGTTGGTGGAGAAATAGATAAATAGAAATATAAAGTTGCTAGCTAGTGTGCGTTTGAGATAGGAGTCGAGTGGATCATAAGGCTGGGTTATGTGTGTGGGTGTGAGAGAGATAGAGAGAGGGTGCATGTGAGTCACATACAAACAGATATCAGAGAGAAATGAGATCCAGAGAGAAGGAGTTTTTTGTCTGCGAGAGAGAAAGATATTTCACAACGAGAGTGATAGCTAGAGAGACATATGAGGGAATGCAAGATATCTCTAGGGAGAGAGGGTGTGTGTGAGCGACATACAAGAGAACAATGGAGAAATATGAGACCCTGGGGGACAGAGTTTGTGTTTGTGTGTGAGAAAGAGATATTGAAGAGGCAGAGTCGTAGGTTCTCATATCTAAGGAGCGAAAGACATCTCTATATGAGGGGTGTGCGAGTGGCACACATGGGAATAGAATAGAGAAATGAGATCCCGGGAGACAAAGTTTGTGTTTGTGTGAGAGAAAGGGATTCCACATGGAGAATCATAGTTAGAGACACATAGGAGGGAGCGAGATATACTTATAGAGAGATAGAGTGATGAAGGTCGAGGGAGAGAATACCATCATTGTGTTACGAAGATAAAAGATCATTGTCAACATACAGGTAGCACGAGAGATACCTGAGAGACGATGAACACGTATAGGTCTAGAGATATGGTCCTATATAAGCATTAGTGATAGCTATATGAGACGAATAGCTGGATTAAAGGGGATTCAAATATTTAAACTCGAGATCACTACATCGATAATATCATAACGCAAATTGGTGTATCAAACATGCATATTCATGTGAATTTGGGCACACGTGTAATGTTATATAGTTTATCAATATTGGTGATCCATATATTCTTTAATTACAAACAATGCATGGTTTATATGGAATTAATGTCTAAACGTTTACACTATATGTTGCGTGTGTGAAACACATTATACATGTTTGAGAAGTAAAAAAAACCCGCATGAAACACACATTAATTGGAGACAGTTAGCGAGGAATGCATACATTGGATTTCAACATAAAGTGGTTTCAAATATTTGAAAATCCAAATTGATGGATACAACCTTATGAATCTGAGATCATGCCATTTGTAAACCATATTTATGTATAAATGGTGTTGTGCTTTTGAAAGTATATAAAAAAATGATGTATATAGAATGTAATTCCAATTGAAAATGGATCCCGCCCAGAAAAAAATAGAATACAAACGGGATTCGAATTGAGTTGCCACGGTAAACGTGCAGTCTGCAAAATTTGAACGAAGCGGGGAAAGTCGCAGTAACCGCCCGAAACCAAAATCTGCGAGATGGAAATCACTACTACCTATCCCTGCCACGCAAAGCCTATCTGTTGGATTTCTATAGGTTTCGATAGGGGTAGGTTTGTAATTTCACCCAAACGTGACGTAACCGCCTCTCACCCGGATTCATACACGGTGGGCGCCAAAACACAGTGTGTCCTCGGCCGAAATCGACTCCCTCCCCGATTCATATTCATACACGGTGGGCGCCAAAACAAACTCTCTTCGAAAAATATTTGGTGTATGCGAGATTACCGTCCTATCCCCAACCGACTAATGTTGCTGTTATGTAGTAGAAATTTGAAACGGGGGCTAAGTTTGTAAATTTCGTCGCATTTGAGACAAGCGCGCCCTGAATACATGGTCCCCCCTTCCTCTCTACCTCCCTTTTCCCCATTCGTACTCCGTGGGCGCCAAAACACCCTCTCCACCCCACCCTCCTCCGTCCTCTGCCGTCCGCCACCCCATCCACCGCCGTCCTCCTCCACCATGCCAGAGCTGGTACCCCGACGCCACCGTCCATTACTAGAGATCGACCTCTCTCATCCACGCCTTCGGACCGTGATCCTTGCATCCCATCCTCTCGCTTCATCCCCGCCATCATCCACCTTGCCCGTGCCGCTCCTACGACCATCGTCCACCACGCCCCGCCGCCACCGTCTACCATCCTAGATCTACTTCCACGCCGCCGACAGCCATCGCTACCGCAGCACCATCAAATTCTTAGCAGATGCGTACACGGTCCGCACCAGAGGCGGTACTCTTTCGTATCTGCTCAACTTATTTATCGCGGCAATAAAATAGATCACCACTGCTTTACTCTGATTTCTTGTCTTGGTTGCGAAGTTGCCTTTGTCCGGTTTGCACCTTCAGATTCTCCATGGCACGCTCAACACTATACTCCCAATGCTTATGGTTTTCCCCTTTTATATTCCACACTAGTTAAATCATATTAGACTAAATCTTTCAGAGCTCGCTGGAGTTCACCGGTGCGAACGAAGGGGCTTGGGTGGTTGTGGGGCCTCGTCAAACGAAGAAAACTCAATGCGGGTGGGGGTTGGGGCGGGGGTAGGGGTGGGGGTGGCAGAGGAACACAAACGGTGGGGGCCGGTGGTCCGGCCGGCGGCTCGTGCGGTGATCTGTATGGGAAGAATCAGAGACGAGGAAGAAGATGGGTTAGGAGACATAGGATGTTCATCCAACCGCCTGAAATGGTCAAGAGACAACTGGGAGTTGCATTCTTAATGCGCTCTGGTTCATCATGTGTGGGCATTGGCAACCAACATTTTATTATCCAAAATCTGCTTGCTCTTCTTTACCATGTTCCTCTTCTGTTCTTCTTTAATATATACTCTCTCCGTTCCTAAATACAAGTCTTTGTATAGATTCCACCATGGACTACATATGGAGCAAAATGAGTGAATATACACTCTAAAATGTATCTGGATACATCTGTATGTGATCCATAGCGGAAATCTCTACCAAGACTTATATTTTGGAATGGAGGGAGTTTGATAGTAGTACCGTATGTTCCTTGTACTGAAGAAGAGCAGGGACATTTGTAGTGTAGAGGTCTATATGGTCGGTTGTGATGGACACTTTGAGCCTCTTTGATTCGTAGGATCTTGTAAACATAGGAATAGGATTTGTAGTGGCCTTCCCACTTGAATCCTATAAGAACATCAAGGAAATGCGGGGAGCTGTGTCGCCTTCGAGAGTTACACTGATATTAACAGTAGTGCACCTTCACTTGAAGAGAGCTGGTATCCGAAGCCTTTCTAGCCGTACCGGCAAACTAGCACATATATTCCAGCAAGTTCCACTTTGCTGATTTTACTCTGATGCTTAAGGTTTTCCCGTTATATCTACACTATGATCTGTGTAGCTGCTTTGTGTCGCACTAGCAGCAGTCCACTCTTGAAGCTAAACACTGCAATGACTTACAAAATTGGCACCAACGCATTGAGTGCCATTCTAGATGGAATGAAACTCATACACTCCCCACCTGTTGACTCTTGTTCAGAATATGATCCTAATGACTCTTGTTCAAAATTGCCACATATAGAGAGACAACATGGAATTGCATTTCTTTGGGCGCTATGATTCATCATGAGTGGGCAACCAACATTGTATGCAATGAAGCGGAACCTCAAGAATATGCTTCCTCTTATGTTCTTTAACATGTTCCTCTTTGTTTATTCTGTATTTAGTACGTACAGTATGTTCCTTGTGAGGAAGGGGCGCAGGGACATCTGAAGTGAACAGCTGATAGAGCTGGCCTGTACGTGATCGATAGGCTTTCAATTACTAGCGGCAATACAAAACTGTATTTTCAAGCCAGATCCACTTTCTAGATTTATATATCGTGCTTATGGTGTACCCCTGTTATGTACACTATGATCTGCCTAGTTGCTGTGTGATCTTGTTATCATGGGTTGGCAATAAACTCTCTATGTACAGTATATTATGAACCTGTCATCTGCCAGCTATCCTTACTTCTGGAGCCTATTTTTTTGTGTACTTGTGCCAGATTATATAAATGCACGCACCATATTACAGCACACATGAGCTCTCTCATCAGAATCCAGTGATAGCACACAACTGTTTACAGGGGCACCCCTATATTAGAATATCATCTGCATTACAAAGATAATCTCACAACTATTTATGTTCTCATGGTTCTTAGATATTATACGCAATTACAGTGAATATCAGAATCCGCACATCAGAAGAATATTGTGGAACATTGCAATGACTTACAAAATTGGCACCAAGGCATTGAGTGCCATTCTAGAAGCAATGAAACTCATACACTCCCCACTTACTCCAGCAAGTAATGACTATTCTAACCTCGAGGAGTCAAAGGTAGATTGTGCGTATTCACCCATCAAGGTGCCTGTTCTAATTTGGCAAGGTTTTATTGATTGTGCGTATCTTGCATATGTTGTCTTGCATTTCTTCTACTTTGTTGCACCGCCATCTGCTTAGTTTACTCATCATATAACTCGAGATGCCATGCCCATCCATTATCAACACATATTACATCTGTCATCATACCATGTTTTTCCACTCAAATGCTGTTCTTGTGCATCAGACATCAAAAAGGAAGAGGGTGATTGCCAAACCCGAAGGAGCACCCGCAAAGTCCTTGAAAAACATGGTGGTGCCGGAGAAATCAGACATCGCCCCACTTATATTGGTTGTACAACCAATGACACAAAACGTACGACCGACTCCAGCAGACTGTATCCATACTTCACTGGCCACACCACTAGACCCACCACACAGGACCTGCACTCCAGCAAAAGGTATACCAATTTCATTTGCCATAGCACCAGCCGTACCACAGAAAAATCCCACTCCAGCAAAAAGTACAGCAAGTCCACTGGCCGAAGACCTATCCCAACTGCAGAGACGGCAAATTCCTACAGATTGGAACCCCGTTCCATTTATTCCCAGTTTAAAAGACAATGCTTTCAATGTTGTTAGGGACTACGTGCATATATTCCCATCATGGGAAGATCATAGTGAAGACAAACACCATTTTCACATCTTCCTGTCCAACTTACGTGTAAGTGCTATTATTCATGGTTATTATTTTCCTGTTTTCTGCTGATCGAACACATCAATGATTTACATTACATTGTTGTAACTAGGCGAGGGTCAATCTGGATAGTCATGACGAGCAAAGCTTGCCTGTGCTTTTCAAGGAAGCATTGCAGCAGTATCGGTGTTACCTAAGGAAATCACACTTTGATGGCAAGTCTATAAACGAATTTCCGGTGAAGTCACATGTGCTAAATTTAGAAGACACTGAATGGAAAAACCTTGTTATGCACTGGTCTCGTTCCCAAGATGAGGTACTGTCTATGAAATCACATGACAATTTGAACTTCTACTTTTCCGCATGTGCCTTACGGATCTTTTTTGCAGGAAATCTACTCGAAGAAGAATTCTGGTTTGAAAAGAACGACAAGATATCGCAAATATGCTGCCCGCTACTTTTCTCTTGTTAGTACCTCTTGTCCTGTATCACTGTACTTGCATACATACCCGGTTCATTATGTGACAGAAGTATGCATGATAGCTTGCTTATCAATTGTTCGCTCCAAGTTATCTGATCTGTATGAATGGTTACATTAGTGTAGAATATATCCAATGCCAATGAATTTTTTTAGCTCTACATTGTTCTTGTAAGTACATGTTGTCCTTTATTAGTGTACTTATATTGACAGGTAATTGTTCATGTACCATCACTCTGCAGCTTATTTTCCTTTGCCCTCCATTTTCTACACATCAGATCTATATTTACTCTTACCATAAGGTTGGTACTGAAGAAGTTTAGCTGTGCATTGCTCTTGGCTGTGCCTTTTGCCTGTATTGCTGCACATACATTTATAGCTACTTGGTTATGTAGCATCACTCTTCATCACTCTTCGTATATTATCACATCTATATATACTCTTAAAAAATGTAGAATAAAGGCAATGCTTATGAAGAAGATTATGTGGTAAACTTCTTGAATTTCCCCCCAATCAGCAAGGACAAGGGCTTTATAGAGCCTGTCTTCACCAGTAATGTAAGTTTGTCCTCCTCAAGCCTTCAAACTTTGTTGTGTATATTTGGTTAGGCATGACTGCAACAACTGTTTATTTTTGGTGTTTGCATCAAATTGCATGTTTAAAGTTTATTATGTAGTTCATAAACAAAAGTTTGTCCTTCTCAATTTAAGTTTTCAGTTTTACAACCAAGTTCCTTCTTCATACCATGTAAATTAAACTATACAGAGCAAGTGATCTTCTTTTGCACTGCATGTATGCTTCTGTTCTTCATCCATAATCCAGTGGTGTGGTGAACCTTCCCAGCACATTGTCATATTCTGCAATGTCTTAACTATGAACAATGTCATATCATTCTACTATTATTTAAACCGTCTCTTTATGTCAGGACCCCGACCCAATGCCACATCGATCTAGCATGTAACACCTCATATCACTTTGCGGCCTCACGCACGGTATTCCCACGGGTGTCGCCTTACCTTTGCCCGGGACCGTTTGCGTCTTTTGGTACACGTATATGATAGTGTCGCTAGCATCCATATGATAAGGAGCCCGGGCTGACATGGCTAGTCGTGAACCCAAAGTGGCACTAACTTATAGGGACAGGCATCCATGACCCAGCATCGAACGTGTCGGTCATCAGCGAGTGAATCCAGGCTGTAGCACTGGGCTAGCAGGACTCCGGTGAACCGGGCTGTAGCGGGCTAACAGGACTCCGGTATTCATCGCGTGACATTTCCCCGAAGGGACAGACACAGGAACGAAGAAGGACACATGCCGGCTAGCCTAAGTGTTCCGGAGCAGTAGCAAGCTACTATGGCTCGGTGGAAACACCAGGAGACATTTCCCGGTAAGAGAGGCTACCAAGGATAAACAACTAGGTTGTCAGATCCCACACATACCAAGCATTTCAATAACATACACACAATATGCTCGATATGTGCAAATACAACATGGCATCACAACATGACTCTACAACTCAAGTATTTTATTCAATAGGCTCCGAGGAGCGAGATATTACAAACATGGGTCTCATGACCCAACAATCAGAGCATACAAGTCAAAGCACAAGCGGAAGCTTAACATGTCTGAGTACAGACAACTATAAATGAAAAAGGCTGAGAAGCCTGACTATCTACCAGATCCTGCCGAGGGCACAAGATCGTAGCTGAGGTAACAAGCTAAATGTCGAAGTCCACGTGAAACTACTAGTGAGACTGAAGTCTCTCTGCAAAAACATAAATTAAGCAACGTGAGTACAAATGTACCCAGCAAGACTTACCTCAGATCTAACTACATATGCATAATTATCAACAAGGGGATGGTGGAGTTTGACTGCAGCAAGCCAGCTTTGACTCGGTGGCTATCCTGAACTACGACCGCAAGTAACTCTTTTGAGGTGGCGCACACGAGTCCACATATTCACCATATCAATACACCACTATGGATCCGCTCTCGTCTCCCTACGAGAACGCCATCCATAGCACTCACGCTTATCTTGCGTATTTTAGAGTATCCACTTTCACTTGTCTATGAACTATGCAAGGGGTCCATGTTTCCATATTCGAGGAATCCGGCTATTTGAATAGATAATGATAACCCTGCAGGGGTGTACTTCTTCACACACGCTCCCGCCACTTATCGCCCTGTACACGTCATGTACCTCGGCAAACTTCAAGCGGAAGCCGGGCGAGGGAGTCGGCCACGACCTGACTAACCATACAAGTCTCTCGTCCAGGTTTATCGCCTATTCGGGTTCCATCCGCAAGGAGATCCGGCCGGGGTGTCGCTCACGGCCCCAAACGATGTGAGCAGGGTTCCCAAGCCCACCATCCGGGTGCCACTTGGTACACCGTGCCACTGTGCCTAGTCTGTCCCAAGCCCACCTGTACCGGGTGCCACTTGGTAGACTACTAACACTACCTACAAACACCAGAAACTAGTTGCAACTGCTGGACAGAGATCAAGTTGATTAATAAGTCGAGAGGGGCACTTAAGCATTCCAATGTGTGGTAGTAGCTGGTCATGGATCACAAACACAGAACTCAGTTCCTGAGGACGGCTGCAATGAGACAACCCACCATGTACTCCTACATGGCCTATCACCGCTACCTTTACCAAATCGTGTTCACACACTTAGCTCTCAACAGTAGGACATGTTCACACACCTCTGATTCATCCCCGATGGATCAGACCCGTCTCAACTCTAAGCAGTAGCAGGCATGACAAACAAGCATGAATGAGTAGGCACAACAGGGCTCAAACAACTCCTACTCATGCTAGTGGGTTTCATCTATTTACTGTGGCAATGACAGGTCATGCAAAGGATAAAGGGGTTCAGCTACCGCAGCAAGTAACAGATGAATCGGTGTTGTCCTAATGCATTAAAAGAGAGCAGGAGCGAGAGAGTAGGATTGTATCGGAATGAACAAGGGGGTTTTGCTTGCCTGGCACTTCTGAAGATAGCATTGAGTCTTCATCAGTGTCAACGATTACATCGTCGGAACATCGTCTACCGAGAGGGGACAGATACCGGCAACAAAGAAGAAATACAATCAATGCAATGCACAATATGATGCATGCTCATGACATGGCAATATGAGTGTGTTTTGGGCTAATGCACTTAGACCAGGTTAAATGAAGTTGGTTTGAATCCAAGATTCAAACTCAAACTCCATATGTGGATATTTAAATGCCATTAATATGATTTGTGCTAAACAGCACCTATAAGTTGTTGTAACATGCATGAAAATAGTACAGATGGATAGATTGGATTTTTCTGATCATTTTCCATATATAAATTATTTCATTCTGAGTTACGGTTGAATTTCTATGATTTATTGAAGTTTTAGCTATTTTCTGGAATTTTCAGAATTAAATTAAATCCAGAAAACATTACTGCGTCAGCATGACGTTGGCATGACGTCAGCAGGTCAACAGGGGCTGGTCCAGGTCAAACCTGACCAGTGGGGCCCACTGGTCAGTGACTCAGTTGGTTAACTGGGTTGATTAGGGTTAAACTAATACTAACGAAAATGTCAGTAGGGCTGGGCCCACATGTCAGTGGCTTAATTAATTAACTAAATTAATTAGTGTTAACTAATCTAACACCTAAACTAACAGGGTAATTAGCACTAATTAAAATCTTACACTAATTCAGTCAAAGGCCAGCCCCACATGTCATGGACACAGGGGGGGGGGGTCCCGCTGTGGTCAAAGTGGGTCAAACCCACCGGCGACATGACGCCGGCGAGGCCCGAGACGGCGGCGCGATCCAGAAACACGCTACAGGGCATGGGCGAGGCCGTGCTTGGGCTCGTTGGAGAGCCCTTGCTGGTGCGCATCGAACGGTGGTGGTGGCCGTGCCTGTGGCGGCGAATCGACGGCGACCATCGGTGGCGGTCGAGGACGAAGACGATGGCGTGGAGGCGATGCAGAGCTTCCCGAGGGGCGTGGATCGGTGGGGAGGAAGAGGGGGTCGAGGCGGAGCTCCTGAGCTCAGCAGAAGGGCGAGGGGTGGCTGGTGGCTATGGATGCGACGGCGGCGCCCTCCGGTGGCTCTCGGTGGTGCTCCAAATCGAGAGAGGGAGAGAGCTAGAGCGAGAGAGAGAAGGGATAGCGGTCGAGGGGGTCGAGGGCGTCTCCGTGGCGTTGCTAGAGGGCTCGGGGAGGAAGCAGGAGGTGGCCAGGGGAAGCAGGAGGTGGCCGAGGCAGCGTCGGCGCCCGTCGGCCACGCGCGCTGCCTACTGGCGCGGGGAAGACGACAGGAGGGGGTGGGCTGGGCCGGAACGGAAGCTGGGCCGGCTCTGCTGCAGGTGAGCGCCAGGTAAGTGGCTGGGCTGCCAGGTAAGTGCTCTGTTTTATTTCTGTTTGTTTTATTTTTTTAAATTTATTTTGCCACCGTTTTGAATTTAAAATAATTCAAACAATGCCAAAAACTCCTCTGAATATTTTTATTTTGCTAGATGGACTTTTCCAAAAGCTCATAAAATATTTCTGGGTATTTGAAATTATATTCTAATTATATGAATATAATTCAAATGCAAATAACTAATGATTTAAATTCAAAGTCCCAAAAATAAATCCTTTTAAAATGTTCATTATTTTTGGTTTGGATCAAAACCCTTGCCACAAATATTAAACATCTAAGAAGAGCATTTTGGAACAATGAATGAGATTTAAGGGTTTTTGCCCTTGTTTTATTTAGGGTTTTGAGGCTTCCAAATTTCCTCAGTTCAAGTTTTCAAAATTTAAACATGATGCAAACACTAGGCAGCACAGAAGCTAGGGATGTGACAACTCACCCCCACTAAACAAGAATCTCGACCCGAGATTCAAGTGTAGGGTAGGACGAAGGGGAAACACAAACTAGTATAATCTTCACGATCCAGGGTGCACTTCATAAAAGCGTTGATTCGATCACCATCTTTGTCCCGTCGTCTTGCTCTGAGAACTCCAACTAGCATGACAGCAAGAGGAAAAGGACAACTCCGAAAGAATCGATCTTCTCGAAGATCAATCAACTTAGGACCAGCTCACCAAGTGAGTCATAGCAACATCTCTTGAGCTGAGACACGAAGCATACATCTGAAGAAATGGAGTGAGACAGATGACGAGGGCTCGCTAAGGAGACAACAATTCCAGACTTAAGAATGTGGTGATCAGTTGTCAACGTAGCGAGGAGTTGAGTTGCCATGATACCGCAACGAGGCACCTTAGGGATGGTGACTCGTAGAAATATCCCCTTAAGTGGCAAAAAGAATTACCTTTGATTCAAAGATCATTGAAACTCTTTAAACCAGCCTAAGGCAATTCTCGAGCGATCGTTTGGAGGGGGGTCGGTAGAATGGCATACTCGGACTTGGACGATGTGGATTACCTTGTTGAAGACAACGTAATGGATGAATTCGTTTACCACCGGAAGTAGAAGAGACCCATGGTAGAATGGCACATTGGCAGTGCAAGCTGGGAACAAAATGCAAATGCTGGGAATGATTCTGGTAACTGGGGAAGAACCCAACAATAGAGAGTGAATTCACTGTTTGAAAAGGTCATCGCATAAACAAGGAAACTGAGAGCAATCCAGTTAGTGCCAATGATAACACCTAGCGCTTGTGCGTGCTCTCAAGAACTTGAGCATTTCCACAATCATCAAGGTTTTACCAACATCCATGTCAAGGGTCCTGGCAACACAACATACTACCATGATGGATAGTGATGGACGATGCAGATGCATAGGAAGATAACAACTTCTCAGATTTCACCTTAGCAAGGCCAAGGGAACAGAATCTGGATGATCGACCGAGAGACACTTAGCACTCCGCTTCTAATGTTCTCCTTGATGTGCTAGCGTAATCCATAGATAATTATGGTTTGATATCTAGGACATCAAGTAAAGGTCGGACTTCGGGGACACAAAAATCATAAGGAATAACTACGGAATAAATTCTGCGAGATCCTTATGGGGAGGTGGCCAACTTCTTCAATCAGAATACTACAACAATAGGTCTTCCGGCGGGGTGTGTTGGCCACGACATCCACTTTACCGGTTATCGCGAGACCAATATTATAGTTCTTGGAAAATGTTCCAACCATCACATCTGCCTGAGATTCAGATCTGGCTGGTGTCAGGATATTCTAGACTCATCGAGTCTATGGAGAAAAAGAAAATTTGCAACACAATTCGACGAGATGACGTTGCGAGATTCTCGGGAAATGAACTACGATAGCAAGCTCCAAAACATGAGCTGGTTCTGCTACACACGTGTAAACACGCTGTCACAGACAAACATGAACACATGGTAGTCTTATAATAAAACACTACCGAGTTCAGGGGGGAACCATCATCGAGGATATCGAAGTCTTGTGCACTTAAATTAGACTTCTTTACCTAGAACAAGTCAATCAGTGGCTTGGTGTGCTAAGAACACATATAGAATGGAGGCGGCCAACCTACCAAACCATAGAATACTTCGCACATATGCATGACCAACTTGGGATGATTCCAGAGGAGCAAAAACAAACTTTCTCGAATTCACGGCGGCAACTTACATCAAATGCACGTGAATCAAAGGAAGTCACTCCTTTCATCCAACATATACTTCATGAACGGGGCATGAAGAAAATGCTTATACAAGTTCCCAACACTAGCTTAATGTTCAACAAAATCATGGAGGAGATAAGGATGTTGTCAATGGACTCAACAACAATTCATCCAGGTTTCCATATAAAAGGATTTCCATAGTTAAGTGAACACGGTGATAGCATTGGTCAGACCAAAGAATATAATGGTGTATGCTCGAGGAAACCCACGAGTAAGACAACATTACGAATATCGTTGGTTCTGATTTGATTTGACGATAGCTCATACTCAAATCAAAGATTGGATAAGATAATAGGTCCAACAACTGATGACAGGGACCAATCGATGAAATATCAATTTTCTTCAACACACACATACAAAGGGTATCCCTTTGAAATGAACTAAGTCAGGTAAGCTTTTATCTTCCAACTCTCCAAGTTGTTGTCTAGCGTAACCAACTAGCTCAGGGATATCTAACACCGATTCTTGGAGAGAAGGTGGTTCACAAGAAACCAACTTGATCACGAGCTCAACATAACAGTCAAGGGACAACCTGGTAATACTTCCAAGAAGATATTCGGAAAATCACGAACCACCGGTATCTTACTAAGCTCGAGAACAATCTCGCTTTTGAGGGCAAGACGATATGATCAAATGAGTGAGGACTTGACAAGATCCTAACTCATCAATCAAAGGGTGCACCGAAATAAGGACTAGGTAGCACGATCAGTCTTAGAAGGATGATTCAAAACCAACACGCTAAGAATGAAATTATTGTCCTTTAACTACCAAGCAACGAGGTTGCTAGGAGTATTGATTTCACACATCACAATTCTTCTGTCGGTATTCCGGTTGCATCAACACAAAGACCGAGGAATGACTAATGATGGTGAGAAGTATCACTACGTCAAAATTCATGAGAGTTGGTGCAGTTCTCATGACAATTCTGACATAAAGGGGGTAATACTCCAAGGTAGAACAAAACCAAAAGCTAGATTGGCATTTGGTCTGCGGAATACAACTGCTTTGACCCAATCCTAGATATGGATGAGGTACTGGAGTTTGTTTCTCCTAGTCATTCAGGACAGAATGGCTTGACGGACCACAAGAGTAATAGGCATCGATAAACGAATGCATGCATACTCTTGACTATCAATTGACAGACGAGGGTCAGAATACAACTAAGGAGGAACAACTCGAGGAACATATAACTTTCTGAGTTGTGGATGCATAGATTAGTATGTCGAGCGAAGCTCAACATTTCTTCTGGATAACCCATGCGGAAAAAGGTAGAACTGGCAGAGCCACAATATATAATGGAGAACTCATCAAGAGCACTCTGGTGGTGATCGTTCAGTTCAACGAGGAACTTCTGCCATAAGTAGTTCATGGTATTTGGAAGAAGAAGACACCACGGACTTCAAGGACTATCACAAAGGTTACTAATAACCTAAGGGAGCTAGCAATTACTATCAACATGAAGTAAGTAGGGTGAATCTCGGGTTCAAAACCCAAGGAGTAGAATACCTACTGCTAAGTGGCATCACGGGATGCTTTCGAGAATAAAGGCCAGAATCATCACGCTAGGAACACAAAACATGGCTAGACTACTAGATGATCCCCTAAGGCACCTAGGGTCATAATAATAACTCCAACATAAATGTCAAGGCAATAGAATACCTCAACTCAACAATTAGTGTGATTGAGCTGGCATAAAGGAACATCGAAACCAGAGGGAAAGGATTTTGCAAATGCATCAGATTGTTTAGAAACCTGGGATGACTCGGACAGCATAACAGCTGTAATGCTCAGAAAAGATTTGAGACATTCACAAAAATGGTGGCATAACCACTTCAGAAGCACAATATCAAGGTTTCGAGATCAACAGTTAACATACAGAAGTCGTAGGAACTGAACTCAAGCTTAAATCCAACAATCTTATAAGTCTACGGATTAGTAACACGTGATCCTGATAGAAAGAAGAGATAGCCTAGTTCTTAATCCCCGGAGGAAAGATAAGATGACTCAGATCAGAGGGCCATGAGGTATAAGGAGTAAAAAGAGCCTTACGTTCCATCCCACAATCAATTCCCTTATATAACTAAAGAATTTCTAGACTCAACTTTGACCAGTTTGGCTTGGTAATCCTACAGGCAGTCAAGCTCTGATACCAAAGCTGTCAGGCCCCTGACTCAATGCCACATCGATCTAGCATGTAACACCTCATATCACTTTGCGGCCTCACGCACGGTATTCCCACGGGTGTCGACTTACCTTTGCCCGGGACCGTTTGCGTCTTTTGGCACACGTATATGATAGTGTCGCTAGCATCCATATGATAAGGAGCCCGGGCTGACATGGCTAGTCGTGAACCCAAAGTGGCACTAACTTACAGGGACAGGCATCCATGACCCAGCATCAAACGTGTCGGTCATCAGCGAGTGAATCCAGGCTGTAGCACTGGGCTAGCAGGATTCCGGTGAACCGGGCTGTAGCGGGCTAACAGGACTCCGGTATTCATCGCGTGACATTTCCCCGAAGGGACAGACACAGGAACGAAGAAGGACACATGCCGGCCAGCCTAAGTGTTCCGGAGCAGTAGCAAGCTACCATGGCTCGGTGGAAACACCAGGAGACATTTCCCGGTAAGAGAGGCTACCAAGGATAAACAACTAGGTTGTCAGATCCCACACATACCAAGCATTTCAATAACATACACACAATATGCTCGATATGTGCAAATACAACATGGCATCACAACATGACTCTACAACTCAAGTATTTTATTCAATAGGCTCCGAGGAGCGAGATATTACAAACATGGGTCTCGTGACCCAACAATCAGAGCATACAAGTCAAAGCACAAGTGGAAGCTTAACATGTCTGAGTACAGACAACTATAAATGAAAAAGGCTGAGAAGCCTGACTATCTACCAGATCCTGCCGAGGGCACAAGATCGTAGCTAAGGTAACAAGCTAAACGTCGAAGTCCACGTGGAACTACTAGTGAGACTGAAGTCTCTCTGCAAAAACATAAATTAAGCAACGTGAGTACAAATGTACCCAGCAAGACTTACATTAGATCTAACTACATATGCATCATTATCAACAAGGGGATGGTGGAGTTTGACCGCAGCAAGCCAGCTTTGACTCGGTGGCTATCCTGAACTACGACTGCAAGTAATTCTTTTGAGGTGGCGCACACGAGTCCACATATTCACCATATCAATACACCACTATGGATCCGCTCTCGTCTCCCTACGAGAACGCCATCCATAGCACTCACGCTTATCTTGCGTATTTTAGAGTATCCACTTTCACTTGTCTATGAACTATGCAAGGGGTCCAAGTTTCCATATCCGAGGAATCCGGCTATTCGAATAGATAATGATAACCCTGCAGGGGTGTACTTCTTCACACACGCTCCCGCCACTTATCGCCCTGTACACGTCATGTACCTCGGCAACCTTCAAGCGGAAGCCGGGCAAGGGAGTCGGCCACGACCTGACTAACAATACAAGTCTCTCGTCCAGGTTTATCGCCTATTCGGGTTCCATCCGCAAGGAGATCCGGCCGGGGTGTTGCTCACGGCCCCAAACGATGTGAGCAGGGTTCCCAAGCCCACCATCCGGGTGCCACTTGGTACACCGTGCCACTGTGCCTAGTCTGTCCCAAGCCCACCTGTACCGGGTGCCACTTGGTAGACTACTAACACTACCTACAAACACCAGAAACTAGTTGCAACTCCTGGACAGAGATCAAGTTGATTAATAAGTCGAGAGGGGCACTTAAGCATTCCAATGTGTGGTAGTAGCTGGTCATGGATCACAAACACAGAACTCAGTTCCTGAGGACGGCTGCAATGAGACAACGCACCATGTACTCCTACATGGCCTCTCACCGCTACCTTTACCAAATCGTGTTCACACACTTAGCTCTCAACAGTAGGACATGTTCACACACCTCTGATTCATCCTCGATGGATCAGACCCGACTCAACTCTAAGCAGTAGCAGGCATGACAAACAAGCATGAATGAGTAGGCACAACAGGGCTCAAACAACTCCTACTCATGCTAGTGGGTTTCATCTATTTACTGTGGCAATGACAGGTCATGCAAAGGATAAAGGGGTTCAGCTACCGCAACAAGTAACAGATGAATCGGTGTTGTCCTAATGCATTAAAAGAGAGCAGGAGCGAGAGAGTAGGATTGTATCGGAATGAACAAGGGGGTTTTGCTTGCCTGGCACTTCTGAAGATAGCATTGAGTCTTCATCAGTGTCAACGATCACATCGTCGGAACATCGTCTACCGAGAGGGGACAGATACCGGCAACAAAGAAGAAATACAATCAATGCAATGCACAATATGATGCATGCTCATGACATGGCAATATGAGTGTGTTTTGGGCTAATGCACTTAGACCAGGTTAAGTGAAGTTGGTTTGAATCCAAGATTCAAACTCAAACTCCATATGTGGATATTTAAATGCCATTAATACGATTTGTGCTAAACAGCACCTATAAGTTGTTCTAACATGCATGAAAATAGTGCAGATGGATAGATTGGATTTTTCTGATCATTTTCCATATATAAATTATTTCATTCTGAGTTACGGTTGAATTTCTATGATTTATTGAAGTTTTAGCTATTTTCTGGAATTTTCAGAATTAAATTAAATCCAGAAAACATTACTGCGACAGCATGACGTTGGCATGACGTCAGCAGGTCAACAGGGGCTGGTCCGGGTCAAACCTGACCAGTGGGGCCCACTGGTCAGTGACTCAGTTGGTTAACTGGGTTGATTAGGGTTAAACTAATACTAACGAAAATGTCAGTAGGGCTGGGCCCACATGTCAGTGGCTTAATTAATTAACTAAATTAATTAGTGTTAACTAATCTAACACCTAAACTAACAGGGCAATTAGCACTAATTAAAATCTTACACTAATTCAGTCAAAGGCCGGCCCCACATGTCATGGACACAGGGGGGGTCCCGCCGTGGTCAAAGTGGGTCAAACCCACCGGCGACATGACGCCGACGAGGCCCGAGACGGCGGCGCGATCCGGAAACGCGCTACAGGGCACGGGCGTGGCCGTGCTTGGGCTCGTTGGAGAGCCCTTGCTGGTGCGCATCGAACGGTGGTGGTGGCCGTGCCTGTGGTGGCCGGTACCGACGACGGCGAGCTCGTGAGCGGCGGCCGGAGTTCGGGTGCGGTCGGGTTCGGCGCTGCTGCTCACAAACGAGGGAGCTGAGGCGCTGGAGGGGCTCTACGGGTCGCGGCAAGCACAACGGGTGCACGCCCATGACCAAATGGTCACCGGGGTTTCGCCGGCGACGAGCCCGTGCGGCGGAGCGTCTCGGCTCCGGTAGAGGGGGCGGCTAGAGCTCGAAATCGGACATGGGGTTAGGGGGAAACGAAGCAGGGGCTCACGGGGATCATGCAGGGAGGGTCAGCGAGCTCGGGGAAGCACGAACGGCGGCGAATCGACGGCGACCATCGGCGGCGGTCGAGGACGAAGACGATGGCGTGGAGGCGATGCAGAGCTTCCCGAGGGGCGTGGCTCGGTGGGGAGGAAGAGGGGGTCGAGGCGGAGTTCCTGAGCTCAGCAGAAGGGCGAGGGGTGGCCGGTGGCTATGGATGCGACGGCGGCGCCCTCCGGTGGCTCTCGGTGGTGCTCCAAATCAAGAGAGGGAGAGAGCTAGAGCGAGAGAGAGAAGGGATAGCGGTCGAGGGGGTCGAGGGCGTCTCCGTGGCGTCGCTAGAGGGCTCGGGGAGGAAGCAGGAGGTGGCCAGGGGAAGCAGGAGGTGGCCGAGGCAGCGTCGGCGCCCGTCGGCCACGCGCGCTGCCTACTGGCGCGGGGAAGACGACAGGAGGAGGTGGGCTGGGCCAGAACGGAAGCTGGGCCGGCTCTGCTGCAGGTGAGCGCCAGGTAAGTGGCTGGGCTGCCAGGTAAGTGCTCTGTTTTATTTCTGTTTGTTTTATTTTTTTAAATTTATTTTGCCACTGTTTTCAATTTAAAATAATTCAAACAATGCCAAAAACTCCTCTGAATATTTTTATTTTGCTAGATGGACTTTTCCAAAAGCTCATAAAATATTTCAGGGGTATTTGAAATTATATTCTAATTATATGAATATAATTCAAATGCAAATAACTAATGATTTAAATTCAAAGTCCCAAAAATAAATCCTTTTAAAATGTTCATTATTTTTGGTTTGGATCAAAACCCTTGCCACAAATATTAAACATCTAAGAAGAGCATTTTGGAACAATGAATGAGATTTAAGGGTTTTTGCCCTTCTTTTATTTAGGGTTTTGAGGCTTCCAAATTTCCTCAGTTCAAGTTTTCAAAATTTAAACATGATGCAAACACTAGGCAGCACCAGAAGCTAGGGATGTGACACTTTATTTGCCAATCTGAAATGGGATAAATTGACAGCACACTAACCATTGATACTTATGAGTTATTGATTTGTAATCCAGTGGTGTCGTGAAGCTGCCAACTCCTTCACAATGTCATTTCCTGCCATGTCTTGACCTGAACAATACCATATTGTGTTAATGCTATTTTAAACTGTGTCACTTTACTCGTCAGTAAGAAATGTGATGAATTGTAAGCACTGATACTTATATGTGCAAAACCTGTCATCTGTCTGCTTGTTTATCTTTCAGGGTGATGAGGATATAAGTGTCAAACAAGTGCAGTCTCATTAGCTTACTCAGCTGCTTGAGCTGCAGCTCCCGAGCAGGGCTAACCTTTCTTGAACTCTATTGAAGTGTTGTCAGTTTTGTATATTATTTTGTCGGCATGTTTAATTGCACTGGTGGCGATCTTTGTTGCATAGTGTATGTAATCTTCTATCGGCTTGTGCTTTATTACCATAGTGGAGAACTTTCATGCCCAGTGGATGTAATATGCCGTAATTTCTTTATTGTATAGTCTAGGTTTTTTTTCTTATTCACGATTCTGCAGTTATTTTACTATATATATATCCTGTCTTCGTAGTAAACCGGCCAAACCGTAAAATTACTTGGGCCGTCATGCAAATCACTACGTATGATCCGCATCATGGGCCCCATCATCTTGGTCCATTAACAGGCCCAAATGTAAGCTGGCCCACTAGTAGAATCGAGCCTTTAATAGGCCGAGTAAACCACCGGCCCTATTTTCCCAGGAAAACTCAATGGGCTTTTAGGAGGCCCAAAAGTAGGTTGGGCCTGAAACGTGACGAATAGCTCACGGGCCGGCAGCAGGCCAAAATAGACGTCGGCCAATGATTGTGCCAATCAAATCATTGGCTTATAACAGTCCAAAATTGTCTTGGTCCTTGTTTGGCCCAATTAGATTATCGGCTGTGAGCATGCCGGATGCAAATGGGGCCGTAGTTAGGCCCAACTATATGACGGGCATTTAACAGGCCAAAATATATATAGGGCCAAAATGTTAAACGGGCCTTTAACAGGCCGAAACTAATATCAGGCCGAATTACTAAATGTCCCTTTATCAAGTGGGCCCAAAAGCATAGCGTCCAGTTGATGGGCCGAATCTGATATGGGCCATAATTTAGCCCAAAGCCTCTCAAAGAGCCGGACCAGATCTGGGCCGTAATTTAGCCCAGAATGTGGGAGGCTTTTAACCGGCGGATCTCATATGGTCCTCTATTAGGCCCGGAACGTGGTAGGCAGTTAATGGACCTGGACAATACCATATTGTGTTGATGCATTTTTAAACTATGTCACTTTATTCGTCAGTAAGAAATGTGATGAATTGTCAGCACTGCTACTTTTATGTGCAAAACCTGTCATCTGTCTGCTTGTTTATCTTTCAGAGCGAGGAAGATATAAGTGTTGAACAAGCGCAGTCTCATCATCTTGCTCAGGTGCTTGTGCTGCAGCTCACCAGCAGGGATAACCTTTCTTGAACTCTATTGAAGTACTGTCGGTTTTGTATATTATTTTGTCGGCGTGTTTATTTGCACTGGTGGGGATCTTTGGTGCCCAATGTATGTAATCTGCTATCTGCTTGTGCTTTATTATCATAGTGGCGAACTTTGATGCCCAGTGTATTTAATATGCCGTAATTTCTTTATTGTATAGTCTAGGTCTTTTCTTATTCATGATGCTGCAGTTATTTTACTGTATATATATATCCTGTCTTTGTAGTAAAGCGGCCAAACCATAAAATTACGGTACATAATCGGGCCATCATGCAATCACGATGTATGATCCGCATCATCGGCCCCGTCAAACTGGCCCACTAGTAGATTCGGGCCTTTAATAGGCCGAGTAACCCCCGGCCCTCTTTTCGCAAGAAAACTCAATGGACTTTTAGGAGGCGAAGAAGTAGGTTGGGCCTGAAACGTGCCGAACAGGTCACGGGCCGGCAGCAGCCCGAAATGGACCCCAACCCATGATTGTGCGAATCAAATCATAGGCTTTTAATAGGCCAAAATTGTCTCGGTCCTTGTTTGGCCCAATCAGATATCGGCTGCGAGTAGGCCGGATGCAAATCAGGCCGTAGTTAGGCCCAACTATATGACGGGCTTTTAACAGGCCGAAATTAATATAGGGCCGAAATGTTAAACGGGCCCTTAACAGGCCAAAACTAATATCAGGCTGAATTACTAAATGGGCCTTTTACAAGTGGGCCCAAAAGCATCACGTTTAGTTAATGGGCCGAATCCGATATGGGCCATAATTGAGGCCGAAGCCTCTTAAAGGGTTGGACCTGATCTGGTCCGTGATTTTGGCCCAGAACGTGGGAGGCTTTTAACGGGCCGGATCTCATATGGGCCATTATTAGGCCTGGAACGTGGCAGGCCATTAATGGACCGAATCAAATATGGGCCGACATTTGGCTCAAAACATGGTAGCCAGTTAATGGGCCGGCCTACTAGGGTCCTCAAAATCTTGTGGGTCTACAGCTGGGCCGACCCATTAGTGTCGACGAAATCTCGTGGGTCTTTAGCCGGGCCGGCCCATTATGATCCGCAAGAATGTTGTGGGCCTTTACATGGGCCGGCCCATTATGGCACCCAACAATCTTGTGGGCCTTTACCTGGGCTGGCCCATTATGGCCCGCGAAATCTTGTGGGACTTTAGCTGGGCCAGCCCATTATGGTCCGCAAAATCTCGTGGGCCTTTAGCTGGGCCGGCCCATTACGGTCCGCAAAATCTTGTGGGCCTTTAGTTGGGCCGGCCCATTTAAACTCGATGGGCCATGCCATGTGTCGACGTATCATAGGCGCCTTCTGTCCAATGAGTGGATGACATCTGTCCCAACGATGAGCCAACACGTGTTTCCTCCAGCCAATGATGATTTTACACGTGGAAAATCCCCATTGGTCGGGGCTGTTAACGGGTTATCGGATCCAAAACCTGACCCGATAGCTTAACGACGTTCCGTTACGGTGGATGCCACGTGTCGGTCACCCTTGACGAAAGCACTTCTGTGACACGCAATTTATCGTCATGGAAGTGGACACTTCCGTGATGATAATTTTGGTAATGTCATGGAACACTTCTACGACAGCACTGGTATGACTATCTTGATTTTGTCATAAATTTGTCATGGATGTACATGCATGACAAAAATTGCGACCTACTGTGACAAACACGTATCATCACGGAAGTGTATTTTTTTAGTGATGGCTTGCGTTCATGTATTGCATGAAGTTTGAAAAGGCTGAAGCACATTAAAAAGTATGAACCAATTGCTTGGCTGACACCGGGATAGGCATGAGGGGTACCTTGTGTTAAGAAAAGGGAGCATACAAGACTATATGGTTTTTAGGGATAACATTCTGAAGCATTGATATTTTGAAAGACATGATTGTTTGTTGGGATGACCTAAGTATTAGTGTTTTTATGTGAAATGATAGACTATTGCTTTGAATCACTCGTGTCTTAATATTCATGCCATGATTAGATTACATGATCAAGATTATGCTAGGTAGCATTGCACATAAAAAATTATCTTTTTTATCATTTACCTACTCGAGGATGAGAAGGAATTAAGCTTGGGGATGCTGATACGTCTCCGTCGTATCTATAATTTTTGATTGTTCCATGCCAATATTATTCAACTTTCATATACTGTTGGCAACTTTTTATACTATTTTTGGGACTAACATATTGATCCTGTGCCCAGTGCCATTTCCTATTTGTTGCATGTTTTATTTTTCGCAGAAACCCCATATCAAACGGAGTCCAAACGGGATAAAAACGGACGGAGAATATTTTTGGAATATTTGTGAGATTTGGGAGGAAGAATCAATGCAAGACGGTTCCCGAGGGGGCCACGAGGCAGGGGGTGCGCCCCTGGGGGGCAGGCGCGCCCCTGATGTGTTGCCATCCTATGATGTCTAAGTAGATTTTCGTTGTCCTATCGGTGATTCATGAATTGCTATGATTGGTTTAATTTGGTTGTGGTTATGTTGCTGTCCTATGGTGCTCTTCGTGTCGCACAAGCGTGAGGGATTCCCGCTGTAGGATGTTACAATACGTTCATGATTCGCTTATAGTGGGTGGCTTGAGTTACAGAAGCATAAACCCGAGTGAGGGGGTTGTGGCGTATGGGATAAAGGGGACTTGATGCTTTAATGCTATGGTTGGGTTTTACCTTAATGATCTTTAGTAGTTGCGGATGCTTGCTAGAGTTCCAATCATAAGTTCATATGATCCAAGAAGAGAAAGTATGTTAGCTTATGCCTCTCCCACATAAAACTTGCTATCGGTCTAGTAAAGTAGTCAATTGCTTAGGAACAATTTCACAACTCCTACCACCACTTTTCAACACTTGCTATATTTACTTTATTGCTTCTTTATCTAAACAGCCCCTTGCTTTTATTTACATGCTCTTTATTATCTTGCAAACCTATCCAACAACACCTACAAAGTCCTTCTAGTTTCATACTTGTTCTAGGTAAAGCGAACGTCAAGCGTGCGTAGAGTTGTATCGATGGTCGATAGAACTTGAGGGAATATTTGTTCTACCTTAGCTCCTCATTGGGTTCGACACTCTTACTTATCGAAAGAGGCTACAACTGATCCCCTACACTTGTGGGTTATCAGGTACCTTGTCCCCGTTTAGGACCGTTTTGCCACGATGGTGGCCTTTGGTGTCTGGGTTTGACACGGTGCCACCAATGACTTAGCCCAGTGGGGAGCTAGTTAGGGTGGCTGGGAGAGTGTCATGGCAATGGAGGGGTTCTGTTGGAATGTCGTTGGTCCACCCGAATGGGAGTGTGAGGCCATGGGTTCCTTGGTGTGGGTACAGTGCGCTACCTCTACAGAGTGTATTAAATCTATCGATAGCCGAGTCCACGGTTACGGACACGCTCGAAAGTAGGTCACACCATGGGTCAACGTTTTAATAAATCTTGCACACTAAATTAATAACATGGCACTGTTGGAAAGAGGATGGTTGGAGAACCATGTTGATGTTGATGACCAAGTTGTTGGTCTGTTTGTGATCCGAGAAAGATCGCCGTTTGGTTACGAGGTAACCCGTGTGATGACCAAGTAGTTGGTCCGTTTGTGATCCGAGAAAGATCACCATTTGGTTTTACGAGGTAACCTGTTTGATGACCATGTGGTTGGTCCGCTTTGTGATCTGAGAGGGATCATCGTTTGGTTACGTGGTAACCCGTTGGTAAGCAAGTCCATGGGAATTGAGGCACGAGATTTTATTCAATGCATCCATAGCATGATTTTCCATTGATGATTAAATTTATTAATATCATGATATTGTTGGTCATTATGTTTATGCTTGTTGTGATCCTGCAAGTACATTCAATGTACTGTCCTGGCATGTCATGTCAGATTTCAGGAAAGGTTCGTTGGAACGGAGTGCTGTTCGAGTCTAGATCATGTGCACATCGTTGTCCCTGTGCTATGGAGTCCCGCTTCGTCGTTGTTTCGCTGCCGCGTAATTGTCATGATCGAGCCCCCCCTTTTTTTCATTAAATAATGTACATATTGTTCAGACGCACCGTGTGTGCCGCTTGGTTGCCTAACTTGTAGTAGTATGAACCATGTTCCGCTAGGATCAATAAAGCGGTTGTATTCTATACCAAGATGTTGTGTGTTGCCAGAAGACATGGTCTTTGGGCTGGCAATACAAGGTAAACCGGTTGCTCTAAGCCGGGGTGCCACAACGTTTGGTATCAGAGCCGCGCTGACTGTAGGACACGCTAGACTCCGGCCGTGTTACTGGATGTTAGCTAGAATAAAAGTTGAGTGACGATAGTGTTCATAGTTGGTTGTTGCATTGCATGCATTTTGTTATTTTATTTCTAACCTGCTAGTGGCTGTGAGTGTAGATGGCTCCGGTGTCGTACCCATGCCAGTTGCAGCTGATGCCGTACACGTCGCCGCATCTCCTTCGCAACATGTGGCGTTGACTGTATCCTCATGGTGTCGACCCAGTCTATCATGTGTACCAGGAGCGTCTGTCAGATTCTGTGTATGAGTGTCACGTCGTGGTTACTCTGCGCACCAGTTCTTCCTCCAGTTCTTACACTTGCACTTCCAGGAGTGGTTACGCTTCTACCGCTTCTCATGCTGTCCAATTTGCTGCATTTGAGTTCCTCGTCGAGCTACGCTATAACAAGGTCCGAATGCAGAACCATCCAGGTTTCTACTACTATCCCTCCCTGCACGACAATGGTCGTGTCCGTTTTCCTACCATTTATTCGGAGTCCGATAGTACTGCTAGCCACCTTTCTCGATACATTACTGCTAGCTACCTTCAGATCCACGAGATGGCTCGAGAGCTGGCTCATGCCCGCGTTGCTTTAGCCGCTACTAGAGCTGTCACTAGTCCATCGTCTATGTGATTTACTCCTTATTTTCCATCCAGTTCTAGCTCACGTGTTTCATGATACGTCTCCAACGTATCTATAATTTTTGATTGTTCCATGCTATTATATTACTCGTTTTGGATGTTTATGGGCTTTACTTTACACATTTATATCATTTTTGGCACTAACCTACTAACCGGAGGCCCAGCCCGTATTGCTGTTTTTTATGCCTATTACAGTGTTTCGAAGAAAAGGAATATCAAACGGAGTCCAAATAGAATGAAACCTCCGGGAGCATGATTTTTGGAACAAACGTCATCCAGAGGACTTGGAGTGCAAGTCAAGAAGCATTCAAGGCGGCCACGAGGATGGAGGGTGCCACCCCCCTACTGGGCGCGCCCCCTATCTCGTGGGCCCCTCGGTCGTCCACCGACCTACTTCTTCCTCCTATATATACCCACATACCCCGAGAACATCAGAAGCGACCACGAAAAGCTATTTCCACCGCCGTAACCTTCTGTATCCGCGAGATCCCATCTTGGAGGCTTCGCCGGTGCTCCGCCGGAGGGGGAATCGATCACGGAGGGCCTCTACATAATCTCCAAGGCCTCTCCGGTGATTTGTGAGTAGTTTACCACAGACGTTCGGGTCCACAGTTATTAGCTAGATGTCTTCTTCTCTCTTTTTGGATCTCAATACCGTGTTCTCCTCGATGTTCTTGGAGATCTATTCAATGTAACTCTTTTTGCAGTGTGTTTGTCGAGATTCGATGAATTGTGGGTTTATGATCAAGTTTATCTATGAGAAATATTTGAATCTTCTCTAAATTCTTTTATGTGTGATTAAGTTATCTTGGCAAGTCTCTTCGAATTATCAGTTTGGTTTGGCCTACTAGATTGACCTTTCTTGCAATGGGAGAAATGCTTAGCTTTGGGTTCAATCTTGCGGTGTCCTTTCCCAGTGACAGCAGGGGCAGCAAGGCACGTATTGTTTTTTTGCCATCGAGGATAAAAAGATGGGGTTTATATCATATTGCATGAGTTTATCCCTCTACATCATGTCATTTTTCTTAATGCGTTACTCTGTTCTTTATGAACTTAATACTCTAGATGCATGCTGGATAGCGGTCGATGTGTGGAGTAATAGTAGTAGATGCACGCAGGAGTCGGTCTACTTGTCACGGATGTGATGCCTATATACATGATCATGCCTAGATAATATCATAATTATTCACTTTTGTATCAATTGCTCGACACTAATTTGTTCACCCACCGTAATACTTATGCTATCTTGAGAGAAGCCAGTAGTGAAACCTATGGCCCCCGGGTCTATCTTTTATCGTATAAGCTTTCAACCCACTTTTATTTGCATCTTTACTTTTCCTATCTATATTATAAAATACCAAATATATATTTATCTTATCACACTATCTCTATCAAATCTTACTTTTGCAAGTGGCCGTGAAGGATTGCCAACCCCTTTATTGCGTTGGTTGCGAGTTCTTGTTTGTTTGTGTAGGTGCGTGGGACTTTTCAGGAGCCTCCTACTGGATTGATACCTTGGTTCTCAAAAACCGAGGGAAATACTTACGCTACTATTGCTCCATCACCCTTTCCTCTTCAAGGAAAACCAACGCAAGCTCAAGACGTAGCAAGAAGGATTTCTGGCGCCATTGCCGGGGAGGTCTTCGCTCAAGTCAAGACATACCAAGTACCCATCAAAAACTCACCTCCCTCGCATTTACATTATTTGCCATTTGCCTCTCATTTTCCTCTCCCCAACTTCACCCTTGCCATTTTATTCGCCCTCTCTTTCCCAATATTCTCTCTCTTTCGCTTGCCTTTTGTTTGCTCGTCGTTATGGCTAGTTCCTTATCCGCTCCTATGTATCCTGAGTTTGAAGTTCTTCACTCCAAGCAAAGGAAAGGAGAAAACTTAAAAGATTCTTGGTATAGGATGATGGAATCTTATCGCAATTGCACCCTAGAGGTGAATTTAGAATTCTACTTCGCCATTTTTATGTTGGGCTAAATATGTCGCATAGACAACTCTTGGATTGCATTGCCAAGGGAAATTTTATTGAAATTGATCCTAGTATTGCGCATTAAATTATAGAGTGTATAGTGGGAACACTACCTCAAAAAGGGGGACCACATCCTACCCAAAAAGAAACACAAGTGTTAGGAAATATTTGCGAAGTAACAAAAATATTACAAAAGTCTCTTGAGCCTCTTAAAAGTGTTAGCGGAAATCTTCACCGCATGAATATGTTGATTACTCTTTGCAATAAGCGGTTGGATTCTTTAGATCTAAAAATTTCTGAGTATGAAGGGAAATGTAAAGAACCTCCCGGATTCGAGCATGACTCTGCTAAAAAACTGAAAATTAAAGATGGCACTGCTTAGATCTATCCTCGCTTTTATGCCTAGCTAGGGGCGTTAAATGATAGCGCTAGTTGGGAGGCAACCCAATTTTATTTTCTTTTTTTCTTTTTTTATGTTTAGTAATAAATTTTGCATCTACCTTATGTTTAGATGTGTTTTTATGTTTTAATTAGTGTTTGTGCCAAGTAGAACCTATAGGATAACCTATGGTGATGGTTAATTTGATTCTGCTGAAAAACAGAAACTTTACGCGCACGAAAATAATTTTGTTAATTCACAGAGACGTGCTTTTTCATTGATTATTCTTGATGTAGATCAATATATAAATTTCTCAGGACTTCCTATTTTGGTAGGATTTTTAGAGTTCCATAAGTATTCAGGAGTTACAGATTGCTACAAACTGTTCTGTTTTTGACAGATTCTGTTTTTCGTGTGTTGTTTGCTTATTTTGATGCATCTATGGCTAGTATTAAGTCGTATGAACCATAGAGAACTTGAAATACAGTAGGTTTAACACCAATATAAATAAAGAATGAGTTCATTACAGTAACTTATGTGGTGGTGTTGCTTTCTTTCACTAACGGAGCTTATGAGATTTCCTGTTGAGTTTTGTGTTGTGAAGTTTTCAAGTTTTGGGTAAAGATTTGACGGACTATGTAATAAGGAGTGGCAAGAGCCTAAGCTTGGGGATAAAGGAAATATTCCCTAGAGGCAATAATAAAGTTATTATTTATTTCCTCATATCATGATAAATGTTTATTATTCATTCTAGAATTGTATTACCCGGAAACATAATTAATACATGTGTGAATACATAGACAAAGATAGTGTCACTAGTATGCCTCTACTTGACTAGCTCGTGAATCAAAGATGATTAAGTTTCCTAACCATAGACATGAGTTGTCATTTGATTAATGGGATCACATCATTAAGAAGAATGATGTGATTGACTTGACCCATTCCGTTAGCTTAGCACTTGATCGTTTAGTATGTTGCTATTGCTTTCTTCATGACTTATGCATGTTCCTATGACTATGAGATTATGTAACTCCCGATTACTGGAGGAACACTTTGTGCGCTACCAAACGTCACAACGTAACTGGGTGATTATAAAGGTGCTCTACAGGTGTCTCCGAAGGTACTTGTTGAGTTGACGTATTTCGTGATTAGGATTTGTCACTCCGATTGTCGGAGAGGTATCTCTGTGCCCTCTCAGTAATGCACATCACTATAAGCCTTGCAAGCAATGTAGCTAATGAGTTAGTTACGGGATGATGCATTACGTAACGAGTAAATACACATGCCAGTAACTAGATTGAACTAGGTATTGAGATACCGATGATCGAATCTCGGGCAAGTAACATACCGATGACAAAGGGAACAACGTATGTTGTTATGCGGTTTGACTGATAAAGATCTTAGTAGAATATGTAGGAGCCAATATGAGCATCCAGGTTCCGCTATTGTTTATTGACCGGAGACATGTCTCGGTCATGTCTACATAGTTCTCGAACCCATAGGGTCCGCACGCTTAAAGTTAGATGACGGTTATATTATGAGTTTATGTGTTTTGATGTACTGAAGGTTGTTCGGAGTCCCGGATGTGATCACGGATATGACGAGGAGTCTCGAAATGGTCGAGATATAAAGATCAATATATTGGACGACTATATTTGGACATCGGAATGGTTCCGGGTGAGGTCGGGACAATACCGGAGTTCCGGGAGGTTATCGGAACCCCCCGGGAGGTATATGGGCCTTAATGGGCTTTAGTGGAAAGGAGGGGAAAGGAGCAAGGGAGGGGGCGCCCCCCCAAGCCCAATCCGAATTGGGAGGGAGGCAGGCCCCCCTTTCCTTCCTCCCTCCTTCCTCATCCTTCCCTCTCCCTCTCCAAATAGGAAAAGGAGGAGTCCTAGTCCTGGTCGGAGTAGGACTCCCCCTTGGGCGCCCCCCCCATTGGCCGGCCCCCTCCTCCACTCCTTTATATACGGGGAAGGGGACACCCCATAGACACAACAATTGATCATTGATCTCTTAGCCGTGTGCGGTTCCCCCTCCACCATAGTTGTCGTGGTGGGCGCACGACAGATGCCAAGGGATGGCTAAAGAGAGGAGGAGGCTCGAGGGCGTTGGTGGGCTCCGGAGGCGAGGTTCATATGCGCGGGCGCAGGACGCCGGACATACCCAGGTTCGGGGCTCTCCAGAGAGATCACACCCCTAGTCCTGCCGAGTTTAGTTGGATGGTCGATAGTACAATGTTGCTCCTGGAGCTGCATGGGGGAGGAAGGAGGCTAGCCAAGGCTTGGGCTGCTCCTTCGCCCAGGTGTTGGTATGCAGTGGCTAGTCCTATGCTTGCCTGGGTTTCTCTTCCATTTCTGCTTGCCCCCGTGGGCGCGGGTTCCTGGGGGATTTTATAGATCAACCCACCTACGGTTACAATGGTAATGTGCCGAGTCGTTGGGTCCGTATTGTCAGTGTCCGGGGTACCGGGCTGGGTCCCGCTTGTGGGCTTGTGGTTCACCGGGTTCCCCTAGGTGCGGGCCCTGTGTACCTAGGGGGACTGTGCGCCGTCTTGTTGATCATCATGGCATGGCCGAGTCGAGCCAGGCACAGTGTTCCCCGTCAGGCTGCCGCTTGCTGTCGTTAGCGGTGAGGGCGGGAACACTGTTGCCGTGCCAGCCCATGTCAGTGGGTAGGTAAGGGGCACTATTGTCACGCTCTGGCGGACCACAGGCATGGGCGAGAGCATTGTAGTCTTGGTCATCGGTGATTGAGGTCTCGTCCCATCGTACGGCCTGGATGGGACGGGAGCTGACCCGTGGCTGGGTTGCTGTGGACGCCACGGGTGGGTTGGCTTGCTGGGGACGCCACGGTTGCGCCGGGTTGAATTGCCTTGCGCCAGATGCTACGGCCGGGTCGACGTACCTTGCCGAGTCAAGGGTCTTGGCCGGGTTGCAGCCTTTGCCGGGTTGAGCGACCCGGCCTGGCTCACGCTGGTTTGCGGGGCGATGCGGGCCCCGCTGTTTTTGAAATAGATCCGGGTTCCGTTGCCTACCCGGGGTTCATCCCCCCGACAGTAGTCCCCGACGCTGTGAAGTCCGCCGTCTTCGGATGAGTGGGCCTTCGCAGCTTCCCCCTTGAGCAAGGCGGAATCTGCGAGCGCCAGGTCCGGCAACACCCACTATGTGGCAATTTTCTCGGAAACCGGATCGCGGCATCCCGGCCGTGGCGGGAACTGAGGAGTCCGTCGAATCTTGAGGCGATCCCTCGGGCTTCGTGCAGGCTCCACATGCTGCCCGGAAGTTGGAGGGGCCTCACAGGCCACGGGCGTGACAGGATTGGGCGACGGGCCGGGGCCCGCCGCCGCGCGCCCTTGGCCACGCGTGTGGATTTATTGCAGCGTCTGGGGGCCGGTTGCACTTATTGTGGGGTAGTGGAATGAGCGCGTGCCGATGATCCCACTCCCCCACGTTTGAACCGGGGGTTATAAATTGAGGGGGGGGGCAAGGGGGCGGCGGACATTATTCTCGCTCGCGCCCTTCTGTCCCCCTGCTCCCGCTCTGCTTCTTGCCACCGACACACAGCGGCGCCCGCGGCCCTGAGCAGAGATCTTCTCCGTCGTCTTTCCTTCTCTTCCTATTCCAGTGATGTCGCTGCCGTCGGGCTCCTGGATGGGCTCGACCGTCACCCCCAACGACATCACCTACCTTCGGTCCTCGCGGCGACTGCCGCGGGAGACGGACGTCGGTGTCCGTCTGCCGCGCGGCGAGCAGAGGCCCCTGCCCGAGGGGCAGGAGCGCGTCGTCTTCCTCACGCATTTCGAGCGCGACTTCGGCTTGCCGGCAAGCACTTTCTTCCACGCGTTTCTTCGAGTTCTTCGGGCTCCAGCCGCACCACCTCAGCGCCGACGCCGTCGTCCAGCTCTCCGGCTCCCTGACCCTGTGCGAAGGGTACCTGGGGGTCAAGCCAACCATCGACCTCTGGGCGCGCTTCTTCACCTTGAAGCAGCAGGGCCCGTCGGTCGGGGAGTTTGCCGACTGCGGGGCTGCCATCATCTCGAAGCGGTCGGGGGAAGACTTTACCAAGATCCCGCTCGAGGATTCTGCCAAGAAGTGGCAGAACTCCTTCTTCTACGTTCGCAACAGCGGTGCGGACCACATCAACCTTCCCCCCTTTGCCGTCGCGCCACCGCGGGCAAAACAGAACTGGGGCTACTCTCTCCGGCGCCCGTCGCAGGAGATCGTTAACCTCTGCGAGCGGGTCACGGTGATGAGGACGCAGGAGGGGCTCACTGGCACCGACCTCCTCGCCGCATTCATCACCCGCCGGGTTCTCCCGCTTCAGAGGCACTCCTGTCTCATCAGCGAGATGATCGGGCTTCAGGACCCCAACCCGATGGGGTCGACGCAGCTGTCTGCAGAGCAGGTCGCGCGAGGCATGAACGACATCTCCAAGGCCAACCTTGGAGATGACTGGCGATTTGGCAAGGCGCCGTACAGCCAGGCGAACCCGGTGCCGCAGGTGAGCGTCTGGTCTTGTTATTTTTCCGCCACGCATCTTCTCATTCGTCCCGACGCGTCACGGGAGATTCTTCTGAATGTGAGCTGGCACCCTTACGCCCGGGCTCCGTTGCAGGTGGCGCCGGTGGCACCAGAGGAGCCCGCGGCTCACGGTGGCGAGGAGGTGGCCGAGTCCGATGCCGGCGCTGGGCGCCACGCGGGTAAGCTTCGAATCTTTCTCTTCTTCATTTGTCTTGAATCATTTGGGCACGTTGCGGCGTAGGCAACGCTGATGCTGGTTGTTGGTGTAGCGGCATTGGGTGGGGGAGGCGGCGAGGCGGGCGGAGCCGGGTCCTCGCATGGGGTGGCGCCATGCCGCCCGCACAGAAAAGACAGCGTCGCGCTGCGACCCCGGTCCCCGAAGCGCACGGCGGACCCGGCCGAGCGTGGGAGGCCGGCCAAGAAGAGGCACGGGAAGCCGACTCCGGTCCCGGTCTTGTCGGGGTAAGTCTTGTTTCTTGCTCGTGCCTAGATTTCTTGGGCCAGCCTTGTCTTTCGCTTGCTTATTCTTCTTTTTTCTTCAGGTCGCCGATCGCGCTGGCGAGGGCGGCATCGGAGGCCGCGGCCGCCGAGGGGGTCGCGTTCCGCAGGAGCCGGTCCGACCTCGCCGGCCTGGCCGGGGAGGAGGGACGGGGCGACTCGGACCTCGGCCTGGACCCGGATGACGCTGACGCCTTGGCCTGGCGGGACAGAAACCGGGCCGAGGCGGAGTTGGAGGTGGCATCGGTCCAGGATTGGACCTACGCGGCGGCGGCATGGGCGCGAGGCGGCGCAGAGCCGGCCTGGCGCGAGATGCCGGAGGGAATAGTGATGGCGGCGACGGTTTTTGAGCCGTCGATAGTGAGGGAGCGCGGCCGCGGAGGCCGGGCTGAGGTGGTGGTCCTCGACCGGGAGGTCGTTGAGGTGGGGGGCGATACCACGCCGCGGGCCGACGTCGTCGAGCGCGCAGGGGCCGATGGCGGTGGAGGCGGCGTCGCTTTGGAGGAGACACCGCAGGCGGCGGTGCCGGAAGTGCCGCCGGTTATGGAGGAGGCACCGCAGTCGGCGGTGTGTGAGGTGGCAACGCTGGGCGTCCCGGCGTCCAAGGAGGTGATGACGCCGGGAGGGGCGTCGGAGGAGGTGACGGCCGCGTCGCAAGCAGCCAGCGGTGGGCGTGCCTTGGTGCTCCTTCCGGGAGGGCGCCGAGCCGCCGTGCCACACCCCACGCGAAGTGGGGGCGCGACCATCTTTGGGCCCCAGACCCAGGAGGAGGCGGCGCTGGACGCTGTTAGCTGCCGCCTGTGAGGTCGGACGAAGTGGCTTGAGGCCTTCGCCCAGGCCGAGGTGGAGCGGACGCGCGACTTGGAGCGCGCCTTCTTGGTAAGTTCTTCATTCTTATGGTTTTCTTGTGATTTCATCTTTGTGGGGGCGCGCCAGCGCACCCACTGGGTGTAGCCCCCGAGGTTCAGGCCAACTATGTAGTAGTTGGGTCGAACCTTAGGAGCGTTGGCCTTGTTCTTACTTTGGTCTTCGCTCAGCACCTTGACGCCTTCCGGTTTGCCGCCTTCAACCGGCTCCTTGGAAAGCATCGGGAGCTCAAGGAGCAGATTGCTGCCAAGGAGGAGGAGCTTCGCGTCGCCGCAGGTACTTTTTTGTGTTCTTTCTTCTAGTGCGGGCGCGCTAGTGCACCCACTGGGTGTAGCCCCCGAGATTCGGGCCAACTGTGTAACAGTTGGGCCAAATCTTAGGTCTTGTCCTTTTCTTTCTTTCTCTTGAGTTCTTTTTCTTTGTAGCCGAGGTGCTGTCTTGGCGGACCCGGCTGTTCCGGGCTGGTCATCATTATGACCGGCTTGTTGCTGATACCGGCCGTCTCGGCGTCGAGGCGGCGCGGGCGAGGGCGGAGGCGGCCGCGGCCCGACAGTCTCTTGATGAGGTTGACCGGCTGCAAGAGCAGATGGCGGGTCACAAGAGCAGGCCGAGGTGGAGCTTCTTAAGGCGGAGGCCACCAAGGTGGTGGAGACGCAGCAGGCCCTGGTCGAGGCGGACCAGCAGCACGGCCAGCTGGTCGACGACAAGGGCCGGCTCCAGGGCGAGGTGGAGCGTCTGCGGGAGCAGGCCACCATGGCTGAGGAGGCCCGCCAGGCCGAGGCTCGCCACCGTGAGGCGGCCGAGAAGGCGGCCGAAGACAAGGACGCCGAGCTAAAGGCGGCCCTTGCTAAGGCGGCTGACCTGGAGAAGGCGCTCGGGGAGCGGGACCGCGTCTTGCAGCGGGAGCGATGTGGTACGTTGCTCGAGGCGCAAAACCTGGAAGAGTCTTTCTCAAGTAAGTGATGCTTCTTCGTTGTTTGCCGGGTCAGGACCCATCCCTTCCTTCTTTGTTGTTCTTCTGACTTGCTTCTTCTTTTGGTTACAGGGGCCTTTCCGGAGACGCAGCGGCTCGCGGAGGAGGCCGTCCGCTATCAGCGCGATCCGACCGGCGTTGCTGGGTCCGGGATGGATCCCACACGGCCTGGACCTTCCCGGAGATTATAGCCGCTGCTGAGGCCCGACTATGGGTCTTGGGGACGCAAATGGAGCGGCTGTCCCAGGCCGGCACCGCGATGACGACGACCCTGTGGCCGGACTCCGTCCATCCGTGCAACTTCTCGCGCCTGGCACGCTGGTTGGAGATGGGTCCGGATCGCCTTAGCGACTGGCGCGTTTCCGCCGCCCGGGCCGGTGCTGAGATGGCGCTCCGGGTCGCGCTGTCTTGGCATCTGGATCTTTAGCTGGACGCGCTGATGGGTCAGCGCGCTGGTTCGGAGCAGTTCCTGCAGGAGCAGGCTGGCCGGATCGCCTCCCGGGCCCGCTATATCTCCGAATTCACCTTCCACGACGAGTTCCATCCGAAGCGGACGAAAGACGGCGCGGTCGTGGATGGCGACGACTACGGCTTGCTTCTTCGCGACCCGGAGGGCAGCTCAGAGGAGACGGGCGTCTACGGCGACACGGAAGCCGAAGTGGACACCGGTGCTTCATTGGACCCGGAGGCCGGCAGGGGGTGAGCCGTCGACGTTGCGACGCGGCGCTGGGAATGCCTGAGAATCTTTGTAGACAACTTTGTTAAGTAGTAGGTCCACCCACCCACTGGGAGTTTTCAGGGAGTAATGAACTCGGGACGTGGGCCTTTGCTTGAAACATTTATGTGTAAATGTTGTGAGTGTTTATTTGCTTTTTGCCTTCTGCTTTTTTCGAACTTATTTCATGTGTTGTTCCTCTCTGAAACCTCCCCCCCCTTGTGAGTCAGACGGCCGAGGCTTCGGTCCGTGACAAGGAGTTCGGCTCTTCGGGAGGCGCGCGCAGGAGTTGGGTCCTTAGCAGCGTTGAGCGCGAGCGAAACACCCACTGGCCCGGCTGGCGGCAATCTGGCTTGGCCGGTTGGTGAGCAGCCGGTCGTGCGGCTAACTTAGTTGACGAGCGTTGGACCGGGTTGGTCGACCCGACGGCTTTTAACTTAATGTATGAATCGTAGGGGAGCTTTGGCCCGTTGTGCTTGCCCGCCATCAGCCAGAGCTGGATCTACGGTTTTAGGGCGAAGTGGGGGACCGTGGCATCCTAACTTTATCAGGAATCACCAAGTAAAGCAGCGGGGTGATGATCAAGCCGGCCAGCCCCCGAGCCCCCGGGTCGAGCTAGTCGAGCCGGCGGCTGGGTTCGGTAGTAAAGTGATCCAAAATATGGATGCAATAAATTGGTCAGCAAAAGGCAGGCCCCGAGTCTCGTTCGGGGACCCCATAGTTTCATATGCTTACAAAAGGCGTCGATACATACATTTGCGCGGCTAACTATGAAACGGACGAACGAGTTCCGTGTTCCATGGCCGGGTCGTTTCTTCGCCGGCGGTGTCCCTCTTGCACTTCCTCGACTTGCGCGCGTCGATGAGGTAGTATGAGTTAAGGTCGTGCAAAGTTCTGCTCACGATGAACGGGCCCTCCCATGGAGAGGACAGCTTGTGCTGGCCTGCCTGCTCTTGGACGAGTCGGAGAACGAGGTCGCCTTCGCGGAATGCGAGAGGCTTGATCTTCTTGTTGTGGTAGTGCCTCAGGCCTTGCTGGTAGATAGCCGAGCGGCTAAGTGCCAGAAGACGGGCCTCTTCGAGCAGGTCGACATCGTCTTCGCGTGCTTCTCTTGCTTTGGCTTTGGTGTACATCGTGACACGCAGCGAGTCGAACTCAACATCGGTCGGGATGATGGCTTCGGATCCGTAGACGAGGAAGAACGGGGTGAACCCGATCGACCGGTTTGGTGTTGTGCGTAGACTCCAAACAACTGCTGGTAACTCGTCGAGCCAACTGCCGGGTGAGCGGACGAGTGGCTCGACGAGTCGCGGCTTGATGCCGAACAGGATGAGTCCATTGGCCCGCTCGACCTGCCCATTGGACTGCGGATGTGCACGGAGGCCAGGTCGAGGCGGATGCCGGAGACGGAGCAGTATTGCTCGAGCGCGCCCTTGGCGAAGTTGGTGCTGTTGTCGGTGATGATGCTGTTCGGCATGCCGGATCGCACCGCTATGTCCTTGACGAACCGGACGGTTGTTGGCCCGTCCAATTTCTTGACTGGTCTTGCCTCGATCCACTTGGTGAATTTGTCCACTGCCACCAGTAAGTGAGTCATGCCGCCTCGAGCGGTTTTTAAGGGTCCCACCATGTCGAGTCCCCAGACCGCGAAGGGCCAGGCGATTAGTTGTTGGAAATATGCCCTAGAGGCAATAATAAAAGTGTTATTATTATATTTCTTTGTTCATGATAATAGTCTTTTATTCATGCTATAACTGTATTATCCGGAAATCGTTATACACGTGTGAGTACATAGACCACAATATGTCCCTAGTGAGCCTCTAGTTGACTAGCTCGTTGTGATCAACAGATAGTCATGGTTTCCTGGCTATGGACATTGGATGTCGTTGATAACGGGATCACATCATTAGGAGAATGATGTGATGGACAAGACCCAATCCTAAGCCTAGCACAAAGATCGTGTAGTTCGTATGCTAAAGCTTTTCTAATGTCAAGTATCCTTTCCTTAGACCATGAGATTGTGCAACTCCCGGATACCGTAGGAATGCTTTGTGTGTACCAAACGTCACAATGTAACTGGGTGGCTATAAAGGTGCATTACAGGTATCTCCGAAAGTGTCTGTTGGGTTGGCACGAATCGAGACTAGGATTTGTCACTCCGTGTAAACGGAGAGGTATCTCTGGGCCCACTCGGTAAGACATCATCAGAATGTGCACAATGTGACCAAGGGGTTGATCACGGGATGATGTGTTACGGAACAAGTAAAGAGACTTGCCGGTAACGAGATTGAACAAGGTATCGGTATACCGACGATCGAATCTCGGGCAAGTAAAATACCGCTAGACAAAGGGAATTGTATACGGGATCGATTGAGTCCTTGAAATCGTGGTTCATCCGATGAGATCATCGTGGAACATGTGGGAGCCAACATGGGTATCCAGATCCCGCTGTTGGTTATTGACCAGAGAACGTCTCGGTCATGTCTGCATGGTTCCCGAACCCGTAGGGTCTACACACTTAAGGTTCGATGACGCTAGGGTTATAAAGGAAGTTTGTATGTGGTTACCGAATGTTGTTCGGAGTCCCAGATGAGATCCCGGACGTCACGAGGAGTTCTGGAATGGTCCGGAGGTAAAGATTTATATATGGAAAGTTGTTGTTCGGGTTCCGGAAAAAGTTTGGGTTTTTTCGGTATTGTACCGGGAAGCTTCCAGAAGGTTCCGAAGGATTCCGAAGGGGTCCGGAGGTCCGGAAATTGTTCCACCACGTCCAATACATTAGCATGGGCTGTAGGGGGGCGCCCTAGCCTTAATGGGCCAGGGGCACCAGCCCCCCAAGGCCCATGCGCATGGGAAGGGGAAAACCCTAAAGGGGGAGGCCTCCACTTGACTTGGGAGGCACTCCTCCCCCCTTTGGCCGCCCCCCCTAGATGGGATCTAGGGCTGGCCGCACCCCTTGGGGTGGGAAACCCTAAAGGGGGCGCAGCCCCCTTCCCCCCTATATATACTTGAGGTTTTGGGGCTGCCAGACACATGCGAACTTCTCCCTCTTGGTGCAGCCCTACCTCTCGTACTCCTCCTCTTCCGTGGTGCTTGGCGAAGCCCTGCTGGACTACCACGCTCCTCCATCACCACCACGCCGTTGTGCTGCTGTTGGATGGAGTCTTCCTCAACCTCTCCCTCTCTCCTTGCTAGATCAAGGCGTGGGAGATGTCACCGGGCTGTACGTGTGTTGAACGCGGAGGTGCCGTCCGTTCGGCACTAGGATCTCCGGTGATTTGAATCACGACAAGTACGACTCCTTCAACCCCGTTCTCTTGAACGCTTCCGCTTAGCAATCTACAAGGGTATGTAGATGCACTCTCCTTCCCCTCATTGCTGGTTTCTCCATAGATAGATCTTGGTGACACGTAGGAAAATTTTGAATTTCTGCTACGTTCCCCAACAGTGGCATCATGAGCTAGGTCTATTGCGTAGATTCTTTGCACGAGTAGAACACAAAGTAGTTGTGGGTGTTGATGTTGTTCAATATGCTTACCGTTACTAGTCCAATCTTGTTTTGATGGTATTGTGGGATGAAGCGGCCCGGACCGACCTTACACGTACTCTTACGTGAGACAGGTTCCACCGACTGACATGCACTTGGTGCATAAGGTGGCTAGCGGGTGCCAGTCTCTCCCACTTTAGTCGGAACGGATTCGATGAAAAGGGTCCTTATGAAGGGTAAATAGCAATTGGCATATCACGTTGTGGTTTTGCGTAGGTAAGAAACGTTCTTGCTAGAAACCCATAGCAGCCACGTAAAACATGCAAACAACAATTAGAGGACGTCTAACTTGTTTTTGCAGGGTATGCTATGTGATGTGATATGGCCAAGAAGAATGTGATGAATGATATGTGATGTATGAGATTGATCATGTTCTTGTAATAGGAATCACGACTTGCATGTCGATGAGTATGACAACCGGCAGGAGCCATAGGAGTTGTCTTTATTTATTGTATGACCTGCGTGTCATTGAACAACGCCATGTAATTACTTTACTTTATTGCTAACCGGTAGCCATAGTAGTAGAAGTAATAGTTGGCGAGACAACTTCATGAAGACACGATGATGGAGATCATGATGATGGATCATGGTGTCATGCCGGTGACGATGATGATCATGGAGCCCCGAAGATGGAGATCAAAAGGAGCAAAATGATATTGGCCATATCATGTCACTATTTGATTGCATGTGATGTTTATCATGTTTATGCATCTTGTTTACTTAGAACGACGGTAGTAAATAAGATGATCCCTTACAACAATTTCAAGAAGTGTTCTCCCCTAACTGTGCACCGTTGCTACAGTTCGTCGTTTCGAAGCACCACGTGATGATCGGGTGTGATAGATCCTTACGTTCACATACAACGGGTGTAAGACAGATTTACACATGCAATACACTTAGGGTTAACTTGACGAGCCTAGCATGTACAGACATGGCCTCGGAACACGGAGACCGAAAGGTCGAGCATGAGTCGTATAGTAGATACGATCAACATGAAGATGTTCACCGATGATGACTAGTCCGTCTCACGTGATGATCGGACACGGCCTAGTTGACTCGGATCATGTAATCACTTAGATGACTAGAGGGATGTCTATCTGAGTGGGAGTTCATAAGATGAACTTAATTATCCTGAACATAGTCAAAATACCTTTTGCAAATTATGTCGTAAGCTCGCGCTTTAGTTCCACTGTTTAGATATGTTCCTAGAGAAAATATAGTTGAAAGTTGATAGTAGCGATTATGCGGACAGTAGAAAGCTTATGTCCTTAATGCACCGCTCAGTGTGCTGAACCCCAAACGTCGTTTGTGGATGTTGCGAACATCGGACATACACGTTTTGATAACTACGTGATAGTTCAGTTAAATGGTTTAGAGTTGAGGCACCAAAGACGTTTTCGAAACATCGCGGAACATATGAGATGTTTCGAGGGCTGAAATTGGGATTTCAGGCTCGTGCCCACGTCAAGAGGTATGAGACCTCCAACGATTTTTCTTAGCCTGCAAACTAAGGGAGAAAAGCTCAATCGTTGAGCTTGTGCTCAGATTGTCTGAGTGCAACAATCACTTGAATCGAGTGGGAGTTGATCTTCCAGATGAGATAGTGATGTTTCTCCAAAGTCATTACCACCAAGCTGCTAGAGCTTTGTGATGAACTATAACAAATCAGGGATAGATATGATGATCCTTGAGATATTCGTGATGTTTGACACCGCGAAAGTAGAAATCAAGAAGGAGCATCAATTGTTGATGGTTGGTGAAACCACTAGTTTCAAGAAGGGCAAGGGCAAGAAGGGATACTTCATGAAACGGCAAATCAGCTGCTGCACCAGTGAAGAAACCCGAGGTTGAACCCAAACCCGAGACTAAGTGCTTCTGTGATAAGGGGAACAACCACTGGAGCAGAATTACCCTAGATACTTGGTAGATAAGAAGGCTGGCAAAGTCGATAGAAGTATATTGGATATACATTATGTTAATGTGTACTTTACTAGTACTCCTAGTAGCACCAGGGTATTAAGATACCGGTTCAGTTGCTAAGTGTTAGTAACTCGAAATAAAAGAGCTACGGAATAAACGGAGACTAGCTAAAGGTGAGCTGACGATATGTGTTGGAAGTATTTCCAAGTTTGATGTGATCAAACATCGCACGCTCCCTCTACCATCAAGATTAGTATTAAACCTGAATAATTGTCATTTGGTGTTTGCGTTGAGCATAGACATGATTGGATTATGTCTATCGCAATACGGTTATTCATTTAAGGAGAATAATGGTTACTCTATTTATTTGAATAATACCTTCAATGGTCTTGCACCTAAAGGAATGGTTTATTGAATCTCGATCGTAGTGATACACATTTTCATGCCAAAAGATATAAGATAGTAATGATAGTACCACTTACTTGTGGCACTGCCATGTAAGTCATATTGGTATAAAACGCATGAAGAAGCTCCATGTTGATGGATCTTTGGACTCACTCGTTTTTGAAAAGTTTGAGACATGCGAACCATGTCTATTGGTGTATACGCATGAAGAAACTCCATGCAGATGGATCGTTTGGACTCACTTGATTTTGAATCACTTGAGATATGCAAATCATACCACATGGGCAAGATGACTGAAAAGCCTCGTTTTCAGTAAGATGGAACAAGATAGCAACTTGTTGGAAGTAACACATTTTGATGTGTGCAGTCCAATGAGTGCTGAGGCATGCAGTGAATATCGTTATGTTCTTACTTCACAGATGATTCGAGTAGATGTTGAGAATATTTACTTGATGAAACACAAGTCTGAATTATTGAATGGTTCAAGTAATTTCAGAGTGAAGTTGAAGATCATCGTGACAAGAGGATAAAATGTCTATGATATGATCATAGAGATGAGTATCTGAGTTACGAGTTTTGGCACACAATTAAGACATTGTGGAAATTGTTTCGCAATTAATACCGCCTGGAACACCATAGTGTGATGGTGTGTCCGAAAATCATAGTTGCACCCTATTGGATATGGTGCGTACCATGATGTCTCTTATCGAATTACCACTATTGTTCATGGGTTAGGCATTAGAGACAACCACATTCACTTTAAATAGGGCACCACGTAATTCCGTTGAGATGACACCGTATGAATTATGGTTTAGAGAAACCTAAGTTGTCGTTTCTTAAAAGTTTGGGGCTGCGACGCTTATGTGAAAAAGTTTCAGGTTGATAAGCTCGAACCCAAAGCGGATAAAATGCATCTTCATAGGACACCCAAAATAGTTGGGTATACCTCCTAATTCAAATCCAAAAGCAATAGGGATTTTTTCTTGAATCGGGTCCTTTCTCGAGGAAAAGTTTGTCTCGGAAAGTTGAGTGGGAGGATGGTGGAGACTTGATGAGGTTATTGAACCGTCACTTCAACTAGTGTGTAGCAGGGCACAGGAAGTTGTTCCTATGGAACCTACACCAATTGAAGTAGAAGCTTATGATAGTGATCATGAAACTTTGGATCAAGTCACTACCGTACCTCGTAGGGTGACAAGGATGCGTACTACTTCTGAGTGGTACGGTGATCCTGTCTTGAAGGTCATGTTGCTAGACAACAATGAACCTACGAGCTATGGAGAAGCGATGGTGGGACCATATTCCGACAAATGGTTAGAAACCATGAAATCCGAGATAGGATCCATGTATCAGAACAAAGCATGGACTTTGGTGGACTTGCCCGATGATCGGCAAGCCATTGAGATAAATGGATCTTTAAGAAGAAGACGAACGTGGACGGTAATGTCACCGTCCATGAAGCTCGACTTGTGGCGAAGAGTTTTTCACAAGTTCAAGGAGTTGACTACGATGAGATTTTCTCATCCGTAGCGATGCTTAAAGTCCGTCGGAATCACATTAGCACAAGCTGCATTTATGAAATCTGGCAGATGGATGTCAAAACGAGTTTCCTTACCAGTTCGTAAGGAAAGGTTGTATGCGATACAATCAGAAAGGTTTTATCGATCCTAAGGATGCTAAAAGGTATGCTGGCTCCAGCGATCCTTCTAAGGACTGGAGTAAGCATCTCGGAGTTGGAATGTACGCTTTGATAAGATGATCAAAGATTTTGGGTCTATACAAAGTTTATGAGAAACTTGTATTTCCAAAGAAGTGAGTGGGAGCACTATAGAATTTCTGATGAGTATATGTTGTTGACATATTGATGATCAGAAATGATGTAGAATTTCTAGAAAGCATATAGGGTTATTTGAAAGGTGTTTTTCAATAGAAAACCTGGATTAAGCTACTTGAACATTGAGCATCAAGATCTATAAGGATAGATCAAAATGCTTAATAATACTTTCAAATGAGCACATACCTTGACATGATCTTGAAGGTGTTCAAGATGGATCAGTCAAAGAAGAAGTTCTTGCCTGAGTTGTAAGGTACGAAGTTAAGACTTAAAGCTCGACCTCGGCAGAAAAGAGAGAAAGGACGAAGGTCGTCCCCTATGCTTTAGACGTAGGCTCTACAGTATGCTATGCTAAGTACCGCACCTGATGTGTGCCTTGCCACATGTCTGGCAAGAGAGTACAAAGGTGATCAAGGAGTGGATCATCAGATAGCGGTCAAAGTTATCCTTAGAGGAATAAGGATATGTTTCTCGATTATGGAGGTGATAAAGAGTTCGGCGTAAAGGGTTACGTTGATGCAAGCTTTAACACCTATCCGAATGACTCTGAGTAGCAAACCGGATACGTATAGTGGAGCAACCATTTGGAATAGCTCCAAGTGGAGCGTGGAAGCAGCATTTACAATATGACCTAGAAATTTGCGAAGTACATACGGATCTGAATGTTACAGATCCGTTGACTAAAACCTCTCTCACAAGCAGAACATGATCAAACCCCAGAACTCATTGAGTCTTAATCACATGATGATGTGAACTAGTTTAATGACACTAGTAAACTCTTTGGATGTTGGTCACATGGTGATGTGACCTGTCAGTGTTAATCACATGGTGATGTGAACTAGATTATTGACTCTAGTGCAAGTGGGAGACTGTTGGAAATATGCCCTAGAGGCAATAATAAAAGTGTTATTATTATATTTCTTTGTTCATGATAATAGTCTTTTATTCATGCTATAACTGTATTATCCGGAAATCGTAATACACGTGTGAATACATAGACCACAATATGTCCCTAGTGAGCCTCTAGTTGACTAGCTCGTTGTGATCAACAGATAGTCATGGTTTCCTGGCTATGGACATTGGATGTCGTTGATAACGGGATCACATCATTAGGAGAATGATGTGATGGACAAGACCCGATCCTAAGCCTAGCACAAAGATCGTGTAGTTCGTATGCTAAAGCTTTTCTAATGTCAAGTATCTTTTCCTTTGACCATGACATTGTGCAACTCCCGGATACAGTAGGAATGCTTTGGGTGTACCAAACGTCACAACGTAACTGGGTGGCTATAAAGGTGCATTACAGGTATCTCCGAAAGTGTCTGTTGGGTTGGCACGAATCGAGACTGGGATTTGTCACTCCGTGTAAACAGAGAGGTATCTCTGGGCCCACTCAGTAGGACATCATCAGAATGTGCACAATGTGACCAAGGGGTTAATCACGGGATGATGTGTTACGGAACGAGTAAAGAGACTTGCCGGTAACGAGATTGAACCAGGTATCGGTATATCGACGATTGAATCTCGGGCAAGTAAAATACCGCTAGACAAAGGGAATTGTATACGGGATCGACTGAGTCCTTGACATCATGGTTCATCCGATGAGATCATCGTGGAACATGTGGGAGCCAACATGGGTATCCAGATCCCGCTGTTGGTTATTGACCGGAGAACGTCTCGGTCATGTCTGCATGGTTCCCGAACCCGTAGGGTCTACACACTTAAGGTTCGATGACGCTAGGGTTATAAAGGAAGTTTGTATGTGGTTACCGAATGTTGTTCGGAGTCCGGATGAGATCCCGGACGTCACGAGGAGTTCCGGAATGGTCCGGAGGTAAAGATTTATATATGGAAAGTTGTTGTTCGGGTTCCGGGAAAAGTTTGGATTTTTTCGGTATTGTACCGGGAAGCTTCCAGAAGGTTCCGGAGGATTCCGGAGGGGTCCGGAGGTCCGGAAATTGTTCCACCACGTCCAATACAGTAGCATGGGCTGTAGGGGGGCGCCCTAGCCTTAATGGGCCAGGGGCACCAGCCCCCCCAAGGCCCATGCGCATGGGAAGGGGAAAACCCTAAAGGGGGAGGCCTCCACTTGACTTGGGAGGCACTCCTCCCCCCTTTGGCCGCCCCCCTAGATGGGAACTAGGGCTGGCCGCACCCCTTGGGGTGGGAAACCATAAAGGGGGCGCAGCCCCCTTCCCCCATATATATACTTGAGGTTTTGGGGCTGCCAGACACATGAGAACTTCTCCCTCTTGGTGCAGCCCTACCTCTCGTACTCCTCCTCTTCCGTGGTGCTTGGCGAAGCCCTGCTGGACTACCACGCTCCTCCATCACCACCACGCCGTTGTGCTGCTGTTGGATGGAGTCTTCCTCAACCTCTCCCTCTCTCCTTGCTGGATCAAGGCGTGGGAGACGTCACCGGGCTGTACGTGTGTTGAACGCGGAGGTGCCGTCCTTTCGGCACTAGGATCTCCGGTGATTTGAATCACGACGAGTACGACTCCTTCAACCCCGTTCTCTTGAACGCTTCCGCTTAGCAATCTACAAGGGTATGTAGATGCACTCTCCTTCCCCTCGTTGCTGGTTTCTCCATAGATAGATCTTGGTGACACGTAGGAAAATTTTGAATTTCTGCTACGTTCCCCAACATTAGTATGGTTCGGAGTGCTGACGCCGGCTGGTGGCTGCGTTTGCTGAAGTGCTGGCATCCTTCGCACTTGAGAACGAACGACTCGGCATCTTTGAGGGTCGTTGGCCAGTAGAAGCCATAGAGGAATGCCTTGGCCACGAGGGATCATGATGCGGCGTGGTGCCCACACTCGCCCTGGTGAATGTCGAGGAGGATGTTGATGCCGCGATCCTGCTGGACGCAGCGTTGGAACACGCCGGTAGAGCTGCGCTTGATGAGCTTGTTGTTGATGATGCTGTAGGCGGACGCCTGGCGCTGAACTTGCCGAGCCTCGGTCTCGTCCATGGGGAGAACCCCATTCTCCAGAAACTCTAATATCGGCAAGGCCCAAGATGGGGCCGCGACGACGGTGAAGACGGCCACCTGGGTGGGTTCCGAGTTGGCGGCTCCTGGGCTGGGTTGAGCAGCCCCCGGGTTGGTGACGGCTGGTTCCGGGGTGATGGTGGCCGGGTTGAGCTAAGCAGCCCCCAGGCCAGGTCCAGCAGCCCCCGGGCCGGGTTCAGCAGTCCCTGGGCCGGGTTCAGCAGTCCCCGGGTCGGCTTGCGGCGCGGTCGGGTCTCCTGGGACGTGGATGGACTCAGAGTCCGGCGACGGCTTGATGGGCGGTTTGCGTAGGTGCTCAAGGGAGACGCCGGACGGGATGGCCTGACATGACGAGGCGATCTTGGTGAGCGTGTCGGCTGCCTCGTTCTCCGCGTGCGGGACGTGGAGGAATTCGCAGCCATCGAAGGATCCGGACAGCTTCTGGATGAGAAAGTGGTAGCTTGCCATGTTGGAGTCGCGGGCGTCCCACTCGCTGGAGCACTGCTGCACCACCAAGTCCGAGTCGCCGTAGCATAGGATGCGCCGGATGCCGAGTTCCTTGGCGAGCAAGAGGCCGTGCAGAAGGGCTTTGTATTCGGCGACGTTGTTGGAGGCGGCGAAGTGGATCTGGAGTGCGTAGCGGAGTCGGTCACCCTTTGGAGATGACAGTACGATGCCGACCCCTAAGCCGAGTCGCATCTTGGACCCGTTGAAGTGCATGCGCCAATGCGTCAAGTCGGGAGGCGGCGGCAGGTACTGGGTCTCGGTCTAGTCATCGAGGAAATCAGCCATGGCCTGAGACTTGATCGTGGTGCGGGGCTCGTAGAGGATGGTGTGGCCGGCTAGCTGGATCGCCCACTTGGCGACCCGGCCAGAGGCATCCCGGCACCCGATGATTTCTCCGATAGGCGCCGTGCTGATGACGGTGATGACATGTTCTTGAAAGTACTGCTTCAGCTTCTTAGCGGTGAGGTACACGCCGTAACACATCTTCTGGTAGTGCGGGTAGTTTTGCTTGGAGGTGGAGAGCACTTCGCTCAGGTAGTAGAGCGGGCGCTGGACGACCTGGATCTTGCCCTTCTCCGGTCGCTCGACCACCAGCACCATGCCGGCCACCCGCAAGGTCGCGGCTATGTAGAGAAACAGCGGCTCCTTGTCGGTTGGCGCTGCCAGGACTGGTGCGGTGGAGAGCATGCGCTTGAGGTCTTGGAAAGCTTCATCTGCCTTGCCGTTCCACTCGAACGGGCTTGTTTCCTTCATTAGCTGGTACAGGGGCAGTGCCTTCTCGCCCAGCCGGCTTAGAAACCGGTTGACCGAGGCCAGGCAGCCTGTGAACTTCTGGACATCACGCAGCCGGGTTGGCTTGCTCATGCGCTCGATGGCCTTGATCTTCTCCGGGTTCGCCTCGATGCCGCGTTCCGAGACGAGGAAGCCGAGCAGCTTTCCGGCTGGGACGCCAAAGATGCACTTTTCCGGGTTGAGCTTGACCTTGTATTCACGGAGGTTGGCGAATGTTTCCTTCAGATCGTCGAGGAGCGTGAGGTTCTTCTTGGTCTTCACCACAATATCGTCCACGTACACGTGGATGTTGCGGCCGAGTTGCGGTAGCAAGCATTTCTACATGCAGCATTGGAAGGTGGCGCCGGCGTTCTTCAAGCCGAACGACATGGTGATGTAGCAGTATGCCTCAAAGGGCATGATGAAGGACGTCTTCAGGGCATCTGCCGGGTCCAGCTTGATCTGGTGATAGCCGGAGTAGGCGTCAAGGAAGGACAGGAGCTCACACCCGGCGGTCGAGTCGATGACTTGGTCGATCCGCGGGAGAGCGAACGGATCCTTGGGACAGGCCTTGTTGAGGGTGGTGTAGTCGATACACATGTGCCAGGTCTTGTTCTTCTTTAGGATGAGGACTGGGTTGGCCATCCACTAGTGGTCAAACACATCCATTATGAAGCCGCCCGCCAAGAGCTTGGCAACCTCTTCACCAATGGTTCTTCTCTTCTCCTTGGAAAATCGACGGAGGGGTTGACGGACAGGTTTGGCGTCCTTGCGGACGTGGAGTTTGTGCTCGGGGTACTTCCTCGGGATACCCGGCATGTCTTTGGGGGTCCATGCGAAGATACCCCGATTCTCACGAAGGAAGTCGACGAGCTCGCCTTCCTATTTGCTGCCAAGGCGGGTGATGAAGCCATGTACCTAGGGTAGGGTTACGGCCTGTCCAAGGTACCCTCCCCAAGGACATCTCTTAGAAGAATCCGTCTTTCAGTCGACCAGGAGGAACTCCATTCGACGGACTAGAAGACACTCGACGAACCTGAAGACACTCGACCATGAACACTCACTCGACCATCAGGAATTCAGGATCTATTCTGTATCCAAACGGTCTGTAATTAAGTAGTCTTAATGGCCATGATGACACTTTATGTAGGGCATTACCAGTAACGCCAGGCCTTAATGTACTTTAACCCTCTGCTACGTGGGCTGGCTGGAGTCCTGGCGTCCTCTATATAAGCCACCCCCCTCCACTGGTAGAAGGGTTCGCACCCCTGTAACTCATATACACATAAACCAGTCGACTGCCTCCGGGCTCCGAGACGTAGGGCTGTTACTTCCTCCGAGAAGGGCCTGAACTTGTAAAACACTCATGTGTACAACTGCTCCATAGCTAGGGTCTTGCCTCTCCATACCTACCCCCCATTCTACTGTCAGGCTTAGAACCACGACAGTTGGCGCCCACCTTGGGGCAGGTGTCTTAGCGACTTGTTGGAGAAGTTGCAATCTTTTCGATTCCCATCATCATGGTTTCAGGTGGCGTTTTGGTTGAGTTCCGCGAGATCCGTCTCGGCGCGCTCACATTCATCACCGACGACTCTGCCTGGCTGCAGGAGGCCCCGCTCGATGTCGATGCACTCCCGATCCGCGGAGCTACGCATTTTCGAGCGTGCATCCGCGGCGTCCTTCAGCGGCAACCGTCGACTCAGTATCGGCTGGTTTTCGTGTCATCCTGCCTCCCAGCTTCCCGCCGGCATAAGCGCTCCGGTCGGTCGAGGCTTCAGAGGTGGGTGAGGCACGCAGTGGCTCGCCAGTCGACCACTGTCCAAGTCGCGGCAATCGAGCCCGACGAATCTCTCTACGGCCTATTTGACCTGTCGACTGGCTCCGCAGAGACTGCATCCGAATGCGACAGCAGTGATCCTGCGGTAGAGGTCCTGATGGTCAATGGACCGCACGTTCCCCCCGGTTTTCCTAGCACCGAGGGAGGCAACGGCGGAGGCGACCCGTCGCACGACCATGAGGAGTACCGCCCCGAGCCCCTCAACTCACAGTAGAGGGAAGAGCTTCGCCGCCGGAACATGGATGCGCTTCATACTCCGAGCATTGGAGAAACCCCTGAGGCTCACGCCTTAGAGGATGCGCGCTTGGCAAACCTGTCTGAGCGCACTCGACTGGAGAACCTTCAGCGGGCACTCGACGAGCGCGCGCGACAACGGATTCCAGACTCCAGTCGACGCCAACTCTTTAAACCTCCGACTCAGGTATACCGCACTCCAATCCAGAAATTAGCAGCTGCAACACGTATAGTAGAGTCGATTCAGCCTTCCCAGTCAGAGGCTGGCAGAGGCTTGATGCAGATCAGGGATTTGCTCCGGGCAGCTGGAGATCAGAATTCAGCTGTGTTGCAGTCGCGGAACATGATCCATAGCAGGTCCGTGGCGGCGAATACAGTCCAGTCGGCTCATATCTCCAGATCGCCCCCGAGGCGTGAAGGGCGTGGTGACCGGCACGATCAGTACAGGAACTATGAGCAGGATGATCACCGAGTCAATCGCAACGATCGACGTCGAGTGCCCACTCCTCCCCGGAGGGGTGGATCATATATGCCTCGGCAGCAAGATAACAGACGCCAGTACAGTGGTGGACAAAGAATTCCAGTCGACCCTAGAGAACCAGGCTTTGACGCGAGATCCATCATCGTTCAGGGTCTGGTCGACCGGAACAGAGCCCACAGAGAGGGTAATGACAGAGACATGCCCGCCAGCAGCCGAGTACACGTCTTCGGACCAGAGTGCTTCAGTAGAGCCATCAGAGCCACAGTGATTCCTCCCAACTTCAAGTTGGCGACTGGAGTCAGCAAGTTCAATGGTGAGTCCAAGCCCAACACTTGGCTTGAGGACAACTGAGTGGCTGTTCAGATCGGCGGTGGAAATGACGAGGTGGCCATGAAGCATCTGCCCCTCATGTTGGAAGGATCAGCCAGGGCATGGTTGAATCAGTTGATGCCCAGCAGCATCTACACGTGGGAGGACCTCTCCCGAGTGTTTGTTAGGACATTCGAAGGAACGTGCAAGTGGCCAGCGGGATTGACAGAGCTGCAATCTTGTGTGCAGAAGTCGAATGAGACTCTGAGGGATTACATCCAGAGATGGATCACACTGCATCATACAGTGGAAAATGTGTCCGATCACCATGCAGTCTGCGCCTTCAAGGAGGGCGTAAAGAACAGAGAGCTAAGCCTGAAATTCGGTCGAACTGGAGACATGTCTCTGAGTCGAATGATGGAAATAGCCACCAAATATGCCAATGGTGAAGAAGAGGATCGTCTCCGGAGCGGCAAACACAAGTCAGTCGCCCAGGACACCGGAGGTGGAAATTCCAGTCGGAAGCAAAAGCGCAAAGCTGAGCCAGCCGCACCTGGAGAAGCCTTGGCCCTGAACCAAGGAAAATTCAAAGGGAAACCCAAGGGGCCTTGGAACCCCAAGAAGGTAAAAGATAAGGAAGGAAATGACGTGTTGGATTTGCCATGTCACATCCACACTAAGAAAGACAAAGAGGGTAATTTCATCTACCCGAAGCACACCACTCAGCAATGTCGACTCCTGATTCAGCAATTCCAAGGGAAGCAGCCCAAGGACAAAGAAAAAGAGTCGGACAAAGTTGAGGACAAAGAGGATAGTGACGGAGAATACCCACAGGTCAATTCCACCTTGATGATTTTTGCCGATGTTGAGAGCAAACACCGACTGAAAGTTATAAACAGAGAGGTAAACATGGCTGCTCCGTCAACACCCAATTACCTGAAGTGGTCTCAGACTGCCATTACATTCGATCAATCTGATCACCCTACACACATAGCCACCCCTGGGAGGCAAGCGTTGCTGGTCGACCCGGTCGTTGAGGGCACTCGACTGACCAAAGTGTTGATGGATGGCGGTAGCAGTTTGAATATACCGTATGTTGAGACACTGAAAGGGATGGGCATTCCGATGTCCAGACTGAGCACGAGCAATATGAGCTTTTATGGAGTCATTCCTGGCAAGAAGGCCGCGTCACTCGGTCAGATTGCTCTCGATGTAGTTTTTGGTGATTCGATGAATTTTCGCAAAGAGAAGCTGACATTTGAGGCTGTCGATTTCCAGAGTGCCTATCATGCAATTTTGGGTAGGCCAGCATATGCACGTTTTATGGCTCGACCTTGTTACATGTACCTCAAACTGAAGATGCCAGGCCCTAAAGGCGTGATCACTGTCATCGGTAACCGCAAAAAGGCAGAGGAGTGCTTCCAGAAGGACTCAAAGATCGCCGATGCTCAGATGGTGGCAGAAGAGTGGCAAGAACACCAAAGGAACACAGACCCGAGTGATTTGTTGCGAGCCAAGAAGCCTGCCACAGAATCAGCGTTTCAGTCGTGCGATGAGACAAAACCCATTCACATCCACTCGACCGACCCAAACGCTGCTCCGACTCATATCTCCCCAACACTCGACCCCAAATAGGAAGAAGCGATCATCCAGTTCCTCCGTGAGAACTGGGACATCTTCGCATGGAAACCTTCTAACATGTCGGGTGTACCCAGGGGACTGGCTGAGCATCGTCTACGAGTCAACTCGAAGGCAAAACCTGTGAAGGAACATCTGTGACAGTCCGCCGTCCAGAAAAGAAGGGCCATTGGCGAATAAGTGGCTCGGCTCCTAGCAACAGAGTTTATCCGAGAGATTTACCACTCTGAGTGGCTCGCCAATGTCGTCATGGTCCCCAAAAAGGACAATTCTCTTCGCATGTGCATCGATTTCAAGCATATCAATCGGGCCTGCCCGAAGGATCATTTTCCTCTTCCCCGCATCGACCAAATAGTCGACTCAACTGCGGGATGTGAGCGACTTTCTTTCTTGGATGCTTATTCCGGGTACCATCAGATCCGTCTGTTTGGACCCGATGAGATCAAAACGGATTTCATCACCCCATTCGGGTGCTTCTGTTATGTCACCATGCCATTCGGCCTCAAGAATGCCGGAGCCACGTTCATGAGGATGATTCAGAAATGTTTGCTCACTCAAATCAGTCAAAATGTGGAAGCATACATGGATGACATTGTGGTCAAGTCACGGAAAGGTTCCGACCTGCTGACTGACCTAGCTAAAACATTTGCAAACCTCAGGAGGTACGATATCAAGCTTAATCCATCAAAATGCACATTCGGAGTTCCTGGCGGAAAGTTGCTCTGTTTTCTCGTTTCCGAACGGGGAATCGATACTAACCCAGAAAATTTGGCACTATACTCCGAATGAAACGCCCCGTGCGTGTGCACAATGTCCAGAAACTTACTGGATGCTTGGCCGCATTAAGTCGATTCATCTCTCGCCTCGGTGAAAAGGCATTGCCTCTTTACCGACTAATGAAGAAGTCAGACAAGTTCGAGTGGACTCAAGAAGCTGATGCAGCGTTTGCAGAGTTAAAAACCCTGCTTTCCACCCAGCCGGTGCTTGCTGCCCCAATCAGCAAAGAGCCTTTGCTGCTTTACATTGCAGCCACAGGACAAGTTGTCAGCACTGTACTTACGGTCGAGCGGGAAGAGGAAGGAAAAGCCTTCAAAGTTCAACGCCCAGTGTATTACATTTTTGAAGTCCTGACCCCGTCCAAGCAATGATACGCTCATTATCAGAAGCTTGTGTATGGAATTTACATGACCACGAAGAAAGTTGCCCATTACTTCTCTGACCACATTATCACAGTCGTCACCGACGCCCCCTTATCAGAGATTCAGCACAACAGAGACGCAACTGGTCGAGTGGCAAAATGGGCGATTGAACTTCTTCCCCTTGATATCAGATTTGAGGCAAAGAAAGCTATCAAGTCCCAAGCAATAGCAGATTTCCTCGCCAAGTGGACTGAACAGCAGTTACCGACCCAAGTTCACTCGGAGCACTGGACTATCTTCTTCGATGGCTCCAAAATGCTGAATGGTTCCGGTGCCGGAGTGGTCTTGGTTTCCCCCCGAGGAGATAATCTCAGATATGTACTCCAGATTCACTTTGATTCCTCCAACAATGAAGCAGAATACGAAGCACTCTTGTACGGGTTGCGTATGGCCATTTCACTCGGCGTCCGTCGCCTCATGGTCTACGGCGACTCGGACTTAGTGGTCAATCAAGTGATGAAGGAGTGGGACGTCAGAAGCCTGGCCATGACTGGATACTGCAATGCAGTCAGAAAGCTGGAGAAGAAATTCGAGGGATTAGAGGTCCATCACGTTCCCCGACTGAAAAATCAAGCAGCCGGTGACTTGGCGAAGATAGGTTCCAAGAGGGAAGCCATTCCGAGTGGTGTGTTTTTGGAGCATGTTCACACACCATCGGTTCAAGAAGATCCTTTCATGGAGGAAGTCCCGCAGCCAAAAGCGCCACAGATCCAACTGAAGTCGAGGTCCCAGCTGTGGTCGACTTGATCATGGAAGTTTTGGTCATCACTCCCGATTGGACAGTGCCCTATATCGCCTATATCTTGAGAAAAGAGCTCCCCGAGAATGAAGAAGAGGCTCGGGAAATCGTCTGCCGATCCAAAGCCTTCACCGTCATGAGGGGACAGTTATACAGAGAAAGTGCGACTAGAGTCAGCCAGAAATGCATAACACCAGAGGAAGGTCAAATGATTCTCAATGACATCCACTCGGGGACCTATGGCCATCATGCGTCTTCTCGGACCATCGTGCCTAAAGCATACCGAGCTGGTTTTTATTGGCCCAGAGCAAATGAGATGGCGAAAGAGATAGTCGACAAATGTGAAGGATGTCAATTTTACTCCAATATGTCGCACAAAGCCGCCTCGGCCTTGAAGACCATTCCACTCGTCTGGCCTTTTGCTGTGTGGGGACTGGATATGGTTGGGCCTCTGAGGACAGGCAGAAATGGCTACACCCATGTGTTGGTAGCAGTCGACAAGTTCACTAAGTGGATCGAGGCTAAACCCATCAAGAATTTGGACGCCGGCACCGCCGTCAGCTTCATCAGGGAGTTGGTGTTCAGATACGGAGTTCCCCACAGTATCATCACGGATAATGGGTCAAACTTTGATTCCAAAGAGTTTAGAGCTTTCTGCACATCTCAGGGTACGCGAGTCGACTACGCTTCAGTCGCTCACCCCCAGTCGAATGGACAAGCAGAGCGAGCAAATGGCTTAATTCTCAAAGGACTGAAACCCCGACTGATGCGCGACCTCAAACACGCAGCTGGTGCGTGGGTCGACGAACTTCCGTCGGTACTTTGGGGGTTGAGGACCACGCTGAATCGGTCGACTGGGAGGACTCCGTTCTTTTTGGTCTACGGAGCCGAAGCAGTCTTGCCGAGTGACCTGCTTCACAACGCACCCCGAGTCGAACTTTACACCGAAGCTGAAGCAGAGCAGGCCCGACAGGACGCAGTCGATCTTCTAGAAGAAGAAAGAGAGATGGCCTTGATCCGATCGACCATTTACCAGCAGGACTTGCGTCGCTTCCATGCCAGAAATGTGAAGAGTCGAGCTTTCCAGGAGGGAGATTTAGTTCTCCGAGTGGATCAGCAGAAACCACACAAGCTTGCTCCTACTTGGGAAGGTCCCTTCATCGTCACCAAAGTTCTCCATAATGGGGCATGCCGCCTTTACAATGTCGAGCACCAGATTGACGAGCCCAGAGAATGGAACACGGACTTACTCCGCCCTTTTTATACTTAAGTTTTTCACTCGGATGAGTTGTAATAAAATTACTCCTGTTGTGTATTCATCAAAGACAAAGAGTTTCATAATTTTCTTAGTGATTGTTATTGCTTTTGCTCTCATAAATCTGTCCCCCAGTGGGTGGCCTAGCCGCGAACCCGTTTCGCCTAAGCTTGTAAAAATCCTACCGAGTGGTAAGCCAGCCTTCCACTCGGAGGCTTAGCTGCGAATCCGTTTCGCCTAAGTTAAAACAAAATCCTACCGAGTGGTAAGCCAGCCTTCCACTCGGGGGCTTAGCTGCAGCCCAGTGCTCGCCTAAGTTTTTGAAAATCCTACCGAGTGGTGAGCCAGCCTCCCACTCGGAGGCTTAGCTGCAGTCCAAGTACTCGCCTAAGTAAACAAATCCTACCAAGTGGTAAGCCAGCCTTCCACTCGGAGGCTTAGCTGCAGCCCAGTGCTCGCCTAAGTTTTTGAAAATCCTACCGAGTGGTGAGCCAGCCTCCCACTCGGAGGCTTAGCTGCAGTCCAAGTACTCGCCTAAGTAAACAAATCCTACCGAGTGGAGAGCAAACCTCCCACTCGGGGGCTTAGCTGCTGCCCAGTGCTCGCCTAAGTTTCTAAAAAATCCTGCCGAGTGGAGAGCAAACCTCCCACTCGGGGGCTTAGCTGCAGCCCAGTCCTCGCCTAAGTTTCTGAAAAATCCTACCGAGTGGTGAGCCAGCCTCCCACTCGAGGCTTAGCTGCAGTCCAAGTACTCGCCTAAGTAAACAA
>NC_057807.1:356490657-356499787 GCF_018294505.1 Triticum aestivum
GCTCGCCTAAGTTTCTGAAAAATCCTGCCGAGTAGAGAGCAAACCTCCCACTCGGGGGCTTAGCTGCAGCCCAGTGCTCGCCTAAGTTTCTGAAAAATCCTACCGAGTGGAGAGCAAACCTCCCACTCGGGGGCTTAGCTGCAGTCCAGTGCTTTCCTAAGTTTCTAAAAAATCCTACCGAGTGGTGAGCAAACCTCCCACTCGGGGGCTTAGCTGCAGCCCAGTGCTCGCCTAAGTTTCTAAAAAATCCTACCGAGTGGTGAGCAAGCCTCACACTCGGGGGCTTAGCTGCAGCCCAGTGCTCGCCTAAGTTTCTATAATCTTTCTGAGTGGAGAACAAGTTTCTCACTCGGAGACTTGGTTGCAACCAAGCACTCGCCCGAACACGATGAGCACAAGTCGACTGCAATTTGTGCTTCACTCCTACCTGCAAAAGAGCATTTCAGATGCTAACATATATCATCCCAAAGGAGATAGTTGTCCAAAAGAAACAAATGTATTTCAACGGCAAATCAAGTTTGGATAACGTCCTACGGACCTGGAAGTACTCAGGCATCAAGCCTGTGAAAGTTTGGCGGTTACAAAAATCACTCGGCATTCCGAGGCAAATTCAAATCATCAAGCATAATAGTTTTTTACCCCTCCTGCGGAGGGCTGGAAGGCGCAACGAACTCATCCAGGTCGATCCCATCTGCAATCCGAGTGGCGGCCGCGATGAAGGTCTCCATGAAAGAACGGAAGTCATGCTTCCTAGTATTGGCCACCTTGAGAGACACTAGCTTGTCCTCTCTCGCTTCTTTGCAGTGGATGCGGACCAAGGACAGTGCGACGTCAGCACCGCACGGGGCAGAAGACTTCTTCCACTCTTGCACTCGACTCGGAATCTCGTTCAGTCGAGTCATCAGCGACTCAAGGTCATTCTGAAGCGTTTCTTCTAGCCAGAGCGATGTGTCGATGGTGATGTAGCGGCCTTCAGTCTTGCAAGGTAATCGACCACTGCAGCAATGCGGGACACGAGGCAGAGCACGTTCATAGCAGTTTCATCCTTCACTGGAGAGTTGATGGGGTCCAAGCCAGTCTCCACTCGACTAGTCTCCTCTTCAAACTTTTGGCAGAATTCTGTGGACATGATTCAAGGATAAGCTAACACCCTTACAGCAAGTCAGTAACTACCAATCGGAGATAAGAGGTTACCTTCGAGCATGAGGACCAACTTCTTGGCGTGTCCTCCCAAATAAAGCTCCAAGTCATTTTTCTTTCCTGCCAGTTCACCAGCTTTGTCATCTAGGACCATATTGGCATTCCTCAGTCGAGTGACTTCTTGGTTGGCCACGTCAAGAGCGGCTTTCAGTCGAGTGTTATCTTCTTCGAGTTTGTCGACGGAAGCCAACTTCTCCTCTGCAAGCCTGGTCTTGTCTGCAGCCCTTTTCTGTGCCTCGGCAAGGTCGAGGTCCTTCTTCTTTAGAGCATCCTTCATTATTCTGCGAAAATCACAATAAGATCAGAATCGGAGACAAGCAAGAAGCAAGGACAGTCGTCAAGATTCTCACCGAACATACCTGTTGCCTCCTCCTTCGCCTTCGTGAAGTTCTCTTGGACAAGCTTTTGGTCAAGCTCAAGCTAGATATACTTGTTCTCCAATTCGGTATGCGAGAAACAAGGTCATAAGATTTCTGCGAAAGTTCAGTCGACAAACATCAACAGCAAATCACTTCCGAGTGACTAAAGGGAAAACCGTACTATTTCTAACACTACAGATGAATCAAAACATTCAACTGTAGTCTCGGGGACTACACCCAGTGGGTGCACTCAGCGTGCCCCCGCTAGTTCTATCAGCTAGACTCAGAGTCGATCAGTCGACCAGAAGCAGTTAAAAAAAAGAAAGAGAAGAAATTATCAGACCATAGCCGATTGCCAGCAATCGACCACGGTCTCGGGGACTACACCCAGTGGGTGCACTCAGCGTGCCCCCACGAGTTTCATTGTTCCACTCGACCATGGTCGAGTGGCACGAGTAAAGTGAAAAATCTCAAGACACAAAGAATATAGTCAACTGCCAGCAGTCCACCGAAGAATCGACACACCCAGCGGGTGCATGACAAATATCAAGATTTCCAGTCGGTATTCAACTAACCTGGACATTACTCTGGAGAGCTGAGCTCGCGTCATAAGCTGCTTGGCTGGCAGTTCGGATCGCTTTCACCTGCTCCATCATAATCCCGGCCTGACGTATGGCTTCCTTGGCAGCGCTCGCTTGATCCTCCGGTACATGGTAGGTGGAGAAGAGAGAAGGCGGGTCAGCACTCGACGATGAAGGGCGGGCAACCGTCAACGGCTCCGCAAAGGACACGGTAGCCCGAGAGACGTTGCTCCCTTCTAGAATCTGTGGTCCAGGCGCTGACATAGCCTGAGCAGTCTTGCCAGCAGTCGCCTTCCTGCTCCTCCTCTGCCTGAGAGGCGCTTCATCGTCATCATCAGGAAGATTGATGACAATGCTAGGTGGAGCTGCAGAAGAAGTTCAAAGTCAAAAATAAAGATTCAAGCGACCAAAAGCAAAACCTCGCGGATCATACCAGGCTGAGAAGTCGCAGCATCTTCCATTTCTTTATCCTCATGCCTGGCTGAAGTCTCGGAAGTAGCAGCACTGCGATTTGCAAATATCAGTCGGTCAGCGATTGAATCGACCAAAAATGAAAAACGTGAGTTGTGACCGTTACCCAGAGACAGTCGGGATCTCCATCCTCATCTGCGGCAGAGCTTTCGCCGGTTTTGACGGGGCCGCTCGGGGTTGCTTCGATGCCTTTTCAGTCGGCGCCGGCGAAGTTATCTGTGGGCGTTTGGTCGACTGCCCAGCTGGCGCGACTCCCTTGCCGCGATCAGCCGCAGGATCGTGGACGAGCTTGGACCTCCTTTCGGAACGAGGAGGCGCAACTTCCTCCTCCTCTTCTTCTTCGTCGGAACCTGCGTCTTCCTCACCCTCGTCAGCGTCCGACTCCCACTCTTCGTGACTTTCGCCTCCGCTTCCCTCCTCCTCTTCGGCCTGCGCCTGCGCCCTGTTGGGCATCGAGTACAACTCAGTGGTTTCCTAAAAGATAGCAAGCAAGACAAAGGTCAATCGACCGATTTATGACAAAACAGAATGGACGGAGCAATCGGGGAAAAATAGTCGTACCTTGTCCACCTCATAAGACTGGTCGAGTGGAACGATCCTCCTAGCTCCCCGAGGGTTGTCCTTGTTCCCCGTGATGGCAGTCATCCACCTCTCCAATGTAGCATCGTCGACCTCCTCCGGGTGGACCCGACTGGTGTCTTCAGTACCAGAATACAGCCACATCGGGTGGCCCCGGTACTGGAGTGGTTGGATGCGCCGCCGAAGGAAAACCTCCAGAAGGTCCATGCCGGTCACACCATCACGAATCAACTGAACTACTCGCTCCATCAACATTTTCACTTGAGCCTTCTCCTCCGGAACTACTTTCAGAGAGGAGGGCTTGTTCACTCGACTCATGGAGAAGGGAGGGAGCCCGGTCGACTGCCCTGGCGTCGACCGGTCTTGGCAGTAGAACCAGGTTGACTGCCACCCTCTGACCGACTCGGGAAGGGTCATAGCAGGGAAAGCGCTCTTGCTCCTCATCTGGACCCCGAGACCCCCACACATCTAGATCACCTGAGTTCTCTCGTCATTGGGGCTGGCCTTTTTCACCGTCTGGGAACTGCAAGTGAATATATGTTTGAAGAGGCCCCAATGCGGCCGGCAACCCAAGAAATTCTCACACAGAGATATAAAGGCGGAAAGATAGGCGATGGAATTCGGAGTGAAATGGTGAAGCTGAGCTCCAAAGAAATTCAGAAATCCTCGGAAGAAAAGATGCGGCGGCAAAGAAAACCCTCGATCTACATGAGTCGCCAAGAGGACGCACTCACCCTCCTGAGGTTGCGGTTGACACTCCGTCCCTGGAAGCCTCGCTGCTCCGTGCTTGATCAGCCCCTCATTGGCTAGGTCATCGAGGTCCTTCTGGGTGATGGTCGAGCGGATCCAATCTCCTTGGATCCAACCCTGCAGCAGGCGAGACCGCGACGAGGATCCACCCCGACTAGGCACTCTCCCCTTCGCTTGCGCCGTCGCCTTCTTCGCCCGCTCCAAAGCTGTCGTCTTCTCCTGCACCATTGCCACCGACGAAGCCTGAACGGAGCAGCAGTGCTGGGCAGTTGGCGAGCGCGCAGATGAATCTGGAGACAAGGGAGGAGAGAATGAGGAAGAACTGTTCGGAAAACCTCCTCCTGGTTCCTTATATGGGGTCACTCTCGAGTGACTGACGGGTAGGCCCAGGCAATCCTGTCAAATCCCGAAACAGTCACGCACACGATACGTGGCAAAAAAGGCGGCACAGAGATCGAGGCGTCCATGCCTTATCCCGTCCGAGTACCGCGGCGTTCTCCGCTTCGCGTGTTTCCCAAAATCCGGATCCCACTAAATCCGCTAACCAACAAGGCAACTTGTCAGACGGAAGATCTCCTGCGATCCATCGTCGGAAATCTCCAAGTTCATAAAGTGCACACGACATATATAAAGAATGGATCAAGGCGACTGAAGAAAGTTGACACCCTCACTTAAAAGTCATTGATCCTGAGCGAAAACACCTTTACAGTACCAGAAAGCAAGTCGGAAAGATTGCCAACTCCGTCCTCACTCAAACCTCGATCTATTCGGGGGCTACTGATGAAGCCATGTACCTAGGGTAGGGTTACGGGCCTGTCCAAGGTACCCTCCCCAAGGACATCTCTTAGAAGAAGCCGTCTTTTAGTCGACCAAGAGGAACTCCACTCGACGGACTAGAAGACACTCGACGAACCTGAAGACACTCGACCATGAAGACTCACTCGACCATCAGGAATTCAGGATCTATTCTGTATCCAAACGATCTGTAATTAAGTAGTATTAATGGCCATGATGACACTTTATGTAGGGCGTTACCAGTAACGCCAGGCCTTAATGTACTTTAACCCTCTACAATGTGGGTTGGCTGGAGTCCTGGCGTCCTCTATATAAGCCACCCCCTCCACTGGTAGAAGGGTTTGCACCCCTGTAACTCATATACACATAAACCAATCGACCGCCTCCGGGCTCCGAGACGTAGGGCTGTTACTTCCTCCGAGAAGGGCCTGAACTCGTAAAACACTCGTGTGTACAACTACTCCATAGCTAGGATCTTGCCTCTCCATACCTACCCCCCATTCTACTGTCAGGCTTAGAACCACAACAGCGGGCGCCTACAACAACGTACTTGCTGCAGCTGGGGTCTTCCAGGTTCAGCTTCACTTTCTTGGTTTCCTTGGAGGGCTTGAAGGTGGCCTCATCGGCCGGGTCCAGGGTCGGGATCGACGCAGCGGAGGCCTCGCCGGCCAGGGCGATGATCCGGTCGAGCTGGCGCCGCCCCTCGGCAATGACCAACGACTTGGCCAGCTTGGTGCCATCTCGGGCGCACTCCAGAGACTTGCGGTAGTCGCCGGTGATGGTAATGAGGCCCTTGGGACCCGGCATCTTCATCTTCAGGTACGCGTAGTGGCAGGCCGCCATGAATTTGGTGAGCGCGGGCCGGCCCAGCAGCGCATGATACGCGCTGGATAGGTCCACCACCTCGAACCAGACTGGTTCGCGTTGGAAGTGGCTGCTGTCACCGAACAGGACATCGAGCCGGACACGGCCAGTGGGTGAATAGGAGAGGTCGGGTACAATGCCATGGAGGACTGTCCGGGTTGGCTCTAGGTCCTCGGCCTTGAAGCCGAGCTTGGTCATTGTGTCGCGGTAGAGGATGTTGATGCTGCTGTCGCCGTCGATGAGGACTCGAGAGAACTTGCAGGTGCACCGCGCGATGATGGTAGGGTTGAGGACGAGGGCGTACCCACCCGGGCTCGGCATGACTACTGGGTGATCCTCCCGGGTCCAGGTGATCGGGCGATCTGACCAATGCGTGAAGTCCGTCTTGGCCGGGACGATGGTGTTCACCTCATGCCGGAGGAGGTGCTCGCTGCGCTTGTCATCGCCGAGGCGGGTGAAGACAACATAGGCCGGGTTCTGGTCCGGGTAGGCGTCGTTCCGCATCGCGCCGCCAGCGGGAGGCGGCGGTGGAGGCAGGGGCGGCTGCCCCGTGCCCGGAGCCGGAGCCGGAGCCGGAGGAGGCGGAACGTCACCCCTCATGATGCGCTTGGTGATGGCGCTCTATCGAAGCGTGTGCGTGGAGGGTCTTGCGCCGCTGTGGTGCTTGCATGGGGCGTCTAGCATCTCTTCAAAGATCATGGTGGGTTGCCATGCCATCTTGCCGGTCTGCCGACGCTTCGCTGCCGGGTCCGCCGCGGGCTCGGCGGCCGCGACGAGCCGGTTGTCATGACGTTGCGCCGGCTAGTCGGCCTTGCGCTTATTGTTCTGGTGATGCTGCTGCCGGCTGCTTTCACCGGCTGGCTTTGGTGGAGGGACCACTTCGCCTTGCCGGCTTCATCCAACGCCACCTGGATCTTCATGGCGGAGTCGGCGTTGGCGTACTTGTCCGCCGTCACCATGAGCGCGGCCATGGTGGCCGGCTCGGAGCGTAGAAGCTTGTGATTGAGGAGGGTGCCGTCTCGGCACCCGCTGACGAACTATTGGCTCGCCTGGACTTTATCGACGCCCTCGCAGCTATTTCGGAGCTCGGTCCAGCGTGCGACGCGACCGGTCTCCGTCGGCCCCTGCACGCACATGGCGAGCTGGCTGGGGCATCTGGGCCGCTTGTACGTCCCCGTGAAGTTGCGGACAAATGCTTCCTCGAAATCGACCCATGCGTTGATGCTTCCCATCGGCAGGCTGTTCAACCATGTGCGAGCCAATCCTTGAAGTATGAGCGGTGCATAGTGCACGGCGAGACGACGATTGGCACCGGTGATGCCAATGGCCGTGGTGTAGTTGGTGAGCCAGTTTTCCGGCTTCACGGTCCCATTGTACTTGGGGGTGTCGCAGGGGAGCACGAACCCCTTGGGGAAGGGCTCCTCCCGCATGCGTGGGCCTAACCACGCCGGCCCGATAGCATCGCTCTCCTCCACCTCCAGGGAGCGAGCGAGCTGATCGAGGCGGTGGCGCGCGTTGGCATCATCGATGGCGCGCGGGCCGAGTCGGCTGGCGGCCAGGCCCCGAGGGGCCGGGTCGGCTGGAGCCGGACGCTGGTCATGCTAGCTGGGTCCGCGCTGGGTCTCTGGGGCAGGCTCGTTGCCCAGAGCATCGGCGGCGGTGCCGACCGGGTTGCGCCGGGTCCGGGCTTGGCCAGAGTGCGCCTCGTCGGGCGGCAAAGAGGCGGTGTGCAGGAGTTTGCCGGGCCCGCCAAGGCGGGCGGAGCCAGACCCAGCCGGCTTGCCGAGCTGGTTGAGGCGATCCTGCTGGGTGTTGGCCGCGTGGAGGAGCTCGCGCATCCGCCCGATGCGCTCCTTGAGCTCCTCGCCGGGAGTTGGTCGAGGCCGACCGCGGCTGCCTCCGCAGCGCGCATGTTCTTGACTGGGGTCTCGTAGACGGTCCGGACGGCGCCGAAGGCCTGGCCGATCGCTCCTCCCCGGGTGCGAGTATCGGCGGCCCGGCTCGGCTCAGCTGCGGCAGGCGTGAATCCGTGGGTGGCGTCGTGCTCCATCTGAGCAGCTTCCAGGCGACGCCTGGTGGCGGCTAGCATCTCGGACAGGTCCAGCATCTGCTGGCGCCTGTCCTCGAGCTGGGTTCGGGCTTCAGCGATGTTGGTGGCATCAACATCGGTGCCGATGGGGATGCGGAGGCTCTGCATCACGGCGCACAGCGGGTCGGACGGCTCCGTCCGTGCCGTGGCAGCCGCGGCTTCGGTGACTCTTCTCGCCTTGCTCGACGAGGAAGAGGCGCCATCACCAGTGACGAAGACCTCCACGTGGGCTTCCATCGCCGCGCCGGTGAATCCGCCGCTGAGAGAGAGCGGGGAGTCAGAGTAGCTGAGCACCTTGCTGGGGTACCCGCCGGCCGTGAGCGCGTCAGAGATGCACATCACAGTGAAGGAGGCGGTGAGCGCGCCGATGACGTTGTTAGCCAGAGCGACGGACTCGTCGGAGTAGGAGAAGGGCCCCGTCCGAAGCATGCTTCCGGCCAGCCCCTCGACTGCCCCATGGTGGGCGCCAACTATAATGGTGGACGCTCGGCAGATGCCAAGGGATGGCTAAAGAGAGGAGGAGGCTCAAGGGCGCTGGTGGGCTCCGGAGGCGAGGTTGATATGCGTGGGCGCAGGACGCCGGACTTACCCAGGTTCGGGGCTCTCCGGAGAGATAACATCCCTAGTCCTGCCGAGTTTAGTTGGATGGTCGATAGTACAATGTTGCTCCTGGATCTGCGCGGGGGAGGAAGGACGCTGGCCAAGGCTTGGGCTGCTCCTTCTCCCTTGTGTTGGTATGCAGTGGCTAGTCCTATGCTTGCCTGGGTTTCTCTTCCTTTTCTACTTGCCCCTGTGGGCGCGGGTTCCTGGGGGTTTTATAGATCAACCCACCCAGGGTTACAGTGGTAATGTGCCGAGTCAGTGGGTCCATGTTGTCAGTGTCCGGGGTACCAGGCTGGGTCCCGCTTGTGGTCTTGTGGTTCGCCGGGTTCCCCTAGGTGCGGGCCCTGCGTACCTAGGGGGACTGTGCTCCATCTTGTCGATCATCATGGCATGGCCGAGTCGTGCCGCGCATAGTGCTCTTTGTCAGGCCTCCTCTTGCTGTCGTCAGCGGTGAGGGCGGGAACACTGTTGCCATGCCAGCCCTGGTCAGCGGGTAGGTAAGGGGCACTATTGCCATGCTCCGGCTGACCACAAGCATGGGCGGGAGCACTGTAGTCTTGGTCATCGGTGATTGAGGTCTCGTCCAATCATACGGCCTGGATGGGACGGGAGCTGACCCGTGGCTGGGCTGCCATGGACGCCACGGGTGGGTTGGCTTGCTGGGGAAGCCACGGTTGCGCTGGGTTGAATTGCCTTGCGCCAGCTGCTGCGGCCGGGTCGACATACCTTGCCGAATCGAGGGTGTTGGCCGGGTTGTGGGCCTTGCCGGGTCGAGCGACCCGGCCTCGCGCACGCCGGTTTGCAGGGTGATGCAGGCCCTGCTGTTTTTGAAATAGATC
>NC_057807.1:356500060-356509003 GCF_018294505.1 Triticum aestivum
TATAATATCATAGCGGTGCTTAGGTGAAGCCCTGCGTCGGTAGAACATCATCATCGTGACCACGTCGTCATGCTGACGGAACTCTCCTTCGACACTCGGCTGAATCGGAGTTCGAGGGACGTCATCGAGCTGAACGTGTGCAAGAACTCGGAGGTGCCATGCTTTCGGTGCTTGATCCGTCAGACTGTGAAGACGTACGACTACATCAACCGCATTATGCTAACGCTTCCGCTTTCAGTCTACGAGGGTACGGGGACACACTCTCCCCTCTCGTTGCTATGCATCACCATGATCTTGCGTGTGCGTAGGAAAATTTTGAAATTACTACTTTCCCCAACAGTGGCATCTGAGCCTGGTTTTATGCATTGATGTTATATGCACGAGTAGAACACAAGTGAGTTGTGGGCGATACAAGTCATACTGCTTACCAACATGTCATACTTTGGTTCGGCCGTATTGTTGGATGAAGCGTCCCGGACTGACATTACGCATACGCTTACACGAGACTGGTTCTACCGACGTGCTTTGCACATAGCTGGCTGGCGGGTGTCAGTTTCTCAAACTTTAGTTGAAAGGAGTGTGGCTACGCCCGGTCCTTGAGAAGGTTAAAACATCACTAACTTGACGAACTATCATTGTGGTTTTGATGCGTAGGTAAGAACGGTTCTTGCTAAGCCCGTAGTAGCCACGTAAAACTTGCAACAACAAAGTAGAGGATGTCTAACTTGTTTTTGGAGGGCATGTGGTGATGTGATATGGTCAAGACGCGATGCTATATTTTATTGTATGAGATGATCATGTTTTGTAACCGAGTTATCGGCAACTGGCAGGAGCCATATGGTTGTCGCTTTATTGTATGAAATGCAAACGCCCTGTAATTGCTTTACTTTATCACTAAGCGGTAGCGATAGTCATAGAAGTAATAGTTGGCGAGACGACAACGATGCTACGATGGAGATCAAGGTGTCGCGCCGGTGATGATGGTGATCATGACGGTGCTCTGGAGATGGAGATCACAAGCACAAGATAATGATGGCCATATCATATCACTTATATTGATTGCATGTGATGTTTATCCTTTATGCATCTTATCTTGCTTTGATTGACGGTAGCATTTTAAGATGATCTCTCACTAATTATCAAGAAGTGTTCTCCCTGAGTATGCACCGTTGCCAAAGTTCGTCGTGCCCAGACACCACGTGATGATCGGGTGTGATAAGCTCTAAGTCCATCTACAACGGGTGCAAGCCAGTTTTGCACACGCAGAATACTCAGGTTAAACTTGACGAGCCTAGCATATGCAGATATGGCCTCGGAACACGGAGACCGAAAGGTCGAGCGTGAATCATATAGTAGATATGATCAACATAGTGATGTTCACCATTGAAAACTACTCCATTTCACGTGATGATCAGTTATGGTTTAGTTGATTTGGATCACGTGATCACTTAGATGATTAGAGGGATGTCTATCTAAGTGGGAGTTCTTAAGTAATATGATTAATTGAACTTAAATTTATCATGAACTAGGACCTGATAGTATTATGCTTGTGTATGTTTGTTGTAGATAGATGGCCCGTACTGTTGTTCCGTTGAATTTTAGTGCGTTCCTTGAGAAAGCAAAGTTGAAAGATGATGGTAGCAATTACAAAGATTGGGTTCGTAACTTGATGATTATCCTCATTGTTGCATAGAATAATTACGTCCTGGAAGCACCGCTAGGTGCCAAACCTGCTGCAGGAGCAACACCAGATGTTATGAACGTTTGGCAGAGCAAAGCTGATGACTACTCGATAGTTCAGTGTGCCATGCTTTACGGCTTAGAACCGGGACTTCAACGACGTTTTGAACATCATGGGGCATATGAGATGTTCCAGGAGTTGAAGTTAATATTTCAAGCAAATGCCCTGATTGAGAGATATGAAGTCTCCAATAAGTTATACAGCTGCAAGATGGAGGAGAATAGTTCTGTCAGTGAGCATATGCTCAGAATGTCTGGGTATAACAATCACTTGATTCAACTAGGAGTTAATCTTCCAGATGATAGCGTCATTGACAGAATTCTTCAATCACTGCCACGAAGCTACAAGAGCTTCATGATGAACTATAATATGCAAGGGATGGATAAGACAATTCCCGAGCTCTTTGCAATGCTAAGGGCTGCGGAGGTAGAAATCAAGAAGGAGCATCAAGTGTTGATGGTCAACAAGACCACCAGTTTCAAGAAAAATGGCAAAGGGAAAAAGAAGGGGAACTTCAAGAAGAACAGCAAACAAGTTGTTGCTCAAGAGAAGAAACCCAAATCTGGACCTAAGCCTGAGACTGAGTGCTTCTACTGCAAGGAGACTGGTCACTAGAAGCAGAACTGCCCCAAGTATTTGGTAGATAAGAAGGATGGAAAGGTGAACAAAGGTATATGTGATATACATGTTATTGATGTGTACCTTACCAGAGCTCGCAGTAGCACGTGGGTATTTGATACTAGTTCTGTTGCTAATATTCGCAACTCGAAACAGGGACTATAGATTAAGCGGACACTGGCTAAGGACGAGGCAACGATGCGCGTGGGAAATGGTTCCAAAGTCGATGTGAACGCCGTCGGCACGCTACCTCTACATCTACCTTCGGGATTAGTTTTAGACCTAAATAATTGTTATTTGGTGCCAGCGTTTAGCATGAACATTATATCTAGATCTTGTTTGATGCGAGACGGTTATTCATTTAAATCTGAGAATAATGGTTGTTCTATTTATATGAGTAATATCTTTTATGGTCATGCACCCTTAAAGAGTGGTCTATTTTTGATGAATCTCGATAGTAGCGATACACATATTCATAATGTTGAAGCCAAAAGATGCAGAGTTGATAACTTATTTGTGGCACTGCCGTTTAGGTCATATTGGTGTAAAGCGCATGAAGAAACTACATACTGATGGACTTTTGGAATCACTTGATTATGAATCACTTGGTACTTGCGAACCATGCCTCATGCGCAAGATGACTAAAGCGTCGTTCTCTGGAACTATGGAGCGAGCAACTGATTTATTGGAGATCATACATACTGATGTATGTGGTCCAATGAATGTTGAGGCTCACGGCGGGTATCATTATTTTCTCACCTTCACAGATGATTTGAGCAGATATGGCTATATCTACTTAGTGAAACATAAGTCTGAAACATTTGAAAAGTTCAAAGAATTTTAGAGTGAAGTTGAAAATCATCGTAACAAGAAAATAAATTTTCTACGATCTGATCGTGGAGGAGAATATTTGAGTTATGAGTTTGGTATGCATTTGAAACAATGCGGAATAGTTTCGCAACTCACGCCACCCAGAACACCACAACGTAATGGTGTGTCTGAACCTTGTAATCGTACTTTACTAGATATGGTGCGATCTATGATGTCTCTTACTGATTTACCGCTATCATTTTGGGGTTATGCTTTAGAGACGGCTACATTCACGTTAAATAGGTCATCATCAAAATCCGTTGAGACGACGCCATATGAACTATGGTTTGGCAAGAAACCAAAGTTGTCGTTTCTTAAAGTTTGGGGCTGCGATGCTTGTGTGAAAAAGCTTCAACCTGATAAGCTCGAACCCAAATCGGAGAAATGTGTCTTCATAGGATACTCAAAGGAAACTGTTGGGTACACCTTCTATCACAGATCCGAAGGCAAGATATTTGTTGCAAAGAATGGATCCTTTCTAGAGAAGGAGTTTCTCTCGAAAGAAGTGAGTGGGAGGAAAGTAGAACTTGATGAGGTAACTGTACCTGCTCCCTTATTGGAAAATAGTTCATCACATAAACCGGTTCCTGTGACGACTACACCAATTAGTGAGGAAGTTAATGATATTGATCATGAAACTTCAGATCAAGTTACTACTGAACCTCGTAGGTCAACCAGAGTAAGATCCGCACTAGAGTGGGACGGTAATCCTATTCTGGAGGTCATGTTACTTGACCATGCCGAACCTACGAACTATGAGGAAGCGATGATGAGCGCAGATTCCGCAAAATGGCTTGAGGCCATGAAATCTGAGATGGGATCCATGTATGTGAACAAAGTGTGGAGTTTGGTTGACTTGCCCGATGATCGGCAAGCTATCGAGAATAAATTGATCTTCAAGAAGAAGACTGACGCTGATGGTAATGTTACTGTCTACAAAGCTCGACTTGTTGCGAAAGGTTTTCGACAAGTTCAAGGGGTTGACTACGATGAGACTTTCTCACCCGTAGCGATGCTTAAGTCTGTCCGAATCATGTTAGCAATTGCTGCATTTTATGATTATGAAATTTGGCAAATGGATGTCAAAACTGCATTCCTGAATGGATTTCTGGAAGAAGAGTTGTATATGATGCAACCAGAAGGTTTTGTCCATCCAAAGGATGCTAACAAAGTGTGCAAGCTCCTGATGTCTACTACACAACCTTCTTCTCGTAGACGTTGTTGGGCCTGCAAGTGCACACGTTCGTAGGACAGTAGCAAATTTCCCTCAAGTGGATGACCTAAGGTTTATCAATCCGTAGGAGGCGTAGGATGAAGATGGTCTCTCTCAAACAACCCTGCAACCAAATAACAAAGAGTCTCTTGTGTCCCCAACACACCCAATACAATGGTAAATTGTATAGGTGCACTAGTTCGGCGAAGAGATGGTGATACAAGTGAAAAATAGATAGTAGATAAAGGTATTTGTAATCTGAAATAATAAAAACTGCAAGGTAGCAAGCAAGAAAAGTGAGCGTAAACGATATTGCAATGATAGGAAACAATGCCTAGAGTTCATACTTTCACTAGTGCAAGATCTCTCAACAATAATAACATAGATAGATCATATAACAATCCCTCAACATGCAACAAAGAGTCACTCCAAAGACACTAATAGCGGAGAACGAACGAAGAGATTATGGTAGGGTATGAAACCACCTCAAAGTTATTCTTTCAGATCGATCTATTAAAGAGTTCATACTAGAATAACACCTTAAGACATAAATCAACCAAAACCCTAATGTCACCTAGATACTCCATTGTCACCTCAAGTATCTGTGGGCATGATTATACGATACGCATCATACAATCTCAGATTCATCTATTCAACCAACACAAAGTGCTTCAAAGAGTGCCCCAAAGTTTCTACCGGAGAGTCAAGAATGTGTGCCAACCCTATGCATAGGTTCATGGGTGGAACCCGCAAGTTGGTCACCAAAACATACATCAAGAGGCACATGATATCCCATCGTCACCATAGATAAGCACGACAAGACATACATCAAGTGTTCTCATAAAAGACTCAATCCGATAACATAACTTCAAAGGGAAAACTCAATTCATCACAAGAGAGTAGAGGGGGAGAAACTGTAACACCCCAAAAATTTGGCCTTGTTTTATTTAAAATTTTTGCCAGGAATTAAAACTTTAGATTTCTGAGCTCGATTTTTGATTTTTAATCATTTCCTTCCCTGTTATGATGAGTTTTTTCCCAGAGAGAAAACTTTTCAATTATGTTGTTGGACTTGTTTAACCTCTCAAGAAAAACTTTGCTGTTATCAGTGTAACTAATTAAATAATTAAATTGCTGGATCTTTACTTTCTTGAAAATGGTTTTTCAAGGTTATCTGACCATATTTGAACTACAACCATTTGATGGACTCACTTAAAATTTCCACAAAAATTTGGAGATGCCATGTGATGTTTTTAATTAACTTTTATGCAAAAATATATTTCATTCATAAAATATTTTGAGCCATGCACTCAATTTTTCTTCTCTGGTCCAGAGTGCATTTTGCACTACAACCTATTTAAATATTTCTTTAAAACTTCTACCAAAATTAAGGGAGGTCAGTAGGAGCATATTATTTCACTTTGAGCAAAAACCTATTTATGTTCTTTGAAAAATTTGAGTGGATCAACCTCATTTCCATTCTGGTCCAATTTGAGGATTTGTACAGCAGCCACCATTTTAGTTGCTCCTATACCCTTGATTATTTCTCCTACTTGTAGTCCCCCATGTTAAACCCTTAAGTCCAAGAGCATGCACCTTTTGGATCATTTTTGGTTCATGAAATAATGTCATTTATTTCCTGTCCAGAATTGGGGTTTTGTAAAACTTGCACTAGCAAGTTTCCCCTTTTGTCCAACTAACCACACCACCCTCTTATTCTTCTAAAGAGACCCCCATCTGGAGTTTTTGGCCACTCCAAGAAATGCCTAAGTGCCCTTGGCATTTTGTCAAACACCTGGTGTGCATGATCAGTTTTGACATGATTTTTGTTTTGCACTGTGACCTTGCACCTCTGATCAAACTAGCATGTCCACTAGCATCTCAACTAGCCCTAGACTAGAACTGCTAATCCTCAGCTCCAACCAAGCCATCTGGCAGGCCACGGCATTTCGCCGAACGGATGGTGGGCGTGCTCTGGGCGCGCCCAGAGCGTGCGTTTGGCACGCCAGTGCGCTCGTGCCGCCGCGTCTCGCCCCGCACCCGTTCCGACTCGTTCCGGCCCTTGGCCAATAGCTGCTAGCACGCCATGTATCCCCCGCACCGCCACGCCACCCCGACCACCCCTGGCACCCCACAGCGCCGCCACCAGAACCCTTTTGGCGGCATGCCCGCGGCCGCATCCACCACCGCCATGGGCAGCACCGCCCCGACCACCACAGCGCGCCAGCTCGCCTCCATGGACAGTGGAGCTTTCGTCGGTAGCTCCTGGAGCCGACCAACCACCGCCACGTCGCCCTGCAACACAGTAGGGCGGTTCGCCGGCAAACTTATCCCTGGCCACCGCAAATTGACATGGCCACGCTATAAAAAGGGACCCCGAGCCCCTCTGAGCACGCACACACCCTCAGGCTACCCTCATGGCACCCCCATAGCCCGCAATCGTCCGGGAAACGTCGTCTTCCTCATCTCCGGCAACCACGGCCGCCGCCACTGCCTCGTTCACTCCGGCGCCACCAGGGCCTCCCCCTCCCTAAACTCTACACCAGGAACTTCCTCTCCCTCCCGTGAGCATATCCCCCTATTCAATTTGGTTCGGGAGCCATCGCCGCCACAAAAACACTTTGCTCCCGAGGCTCCCTCCGCCGCGAAGCTCACCGCCGACGACGTCTTCCACCACTGTCGACCCCGCGACCACCGGGAGAAACGCCCCAGCCGTGCGGATCCATCCCCGCCCTCCAGAGGCCGCGAGGAGCCGCCGCTCGCCGGCGTTGGTCGCCGGAGTCCCGCCTCCGCTCGGGACAAAGGAAGAAGGAGGAGGGCGGACTGGTCAAACCTGACCAGTGGGCCCCTTGGACCCACTGTCAGTGACCCTGCGCCTATCCACGTCGGTTAAGTGAAGACGTATTAACCCCAGTACGTCTCCCGTTTTCGAAGACGTATTCTGCCGAAATGTTTTCTTTTCTGTTTTATTTTAAAAACAGATTTTGACCAGAACTTTGACTGGCTATAACTTTTTAAATATAAATCCAAATGAGTTGATTCTTTTTCCTACCTTCTTCAAATTTGGTCTAGTTTATTTTAAGATTTATTTGAAAAATTTTCAAACAACTTTTTGGTTCTGTTTTTGAAATATGTGTTAATTCAAATATATTTTTTAAATAGGATTTTGGGAGAGAGAAGAAACTTTCAAAAGTTTTGGAGTGCACCCTGCCTTTCCACACATTGAAGGCAAGCATTCTGAACCCCGGCATGATATTTTTGGTGTGACCATTGATGCATTTATAACACCACCGCATTTCGAAGGACTTGTTATTTCATGTGATATGATCATATGCCTGGGTGCATGTTATTGATTTCCATGCTATTGGAAACGAACACACTTGTGATGATAATCACCCTCATATGCCTTGAATGCATACCGGCAGAAAACCGTGAAAAACCTCTACCTTGGGTAGGTATGAGTTTGTTACCAGTCTCCGTCGGGACGGTTATGTCTGATATGGCATGGCAAGGTGATATGAGCGGTGACCCTGTTGGATGGATTATATTTGTTATACTAATCATGCAGGGAATACTTTAACCTCCTGAGTCGACCGTAGATCGAGTCTTGTTCCAGTAACCCCCATACTTGTTTCGTACTACCACTCGTCTCTACAGCAAGTAAAGTACGGTTCAGTAAGTTGTCAACCTCTTTCTAGCACACACCGTACAGAGAGGCCATGGTGGAAGATACTGGTTGTAACCGGTAGGCAGGCCACCTGGTCCGGGAGCATGGGTGTTTCCGGTTGGGACCGAGAGGGGAGGCCACCCCTTAGAGAGTGCGATATAAATTTGATCCCATGCTATGCGAGGTTGTAGCCTCCCCACTTAGAGTTTGCTTAACAGGTGTCGTGGGTGATTCCAGACACGTGTGTGATAAGCTGGTGTGTGCAAGTTAGGTGTGTTTTCAACAAAAAGACCGTAGATGGAATTAGTCCTGATGGACTAAAGAAATCCGTTACTCGTGGGTAAAGAGTACACCCTCTGCAGAGAATAAACCTATTCGAATAGCCGTGTCCATGGTTAAGGATTACAGTCTGGGATGGGTCAAGTATCGGTCTTAGTGTCGGTTTTCGGAGGTGAAACTGTTAACCAGAAAAAAATGGAATTACTACCCGTGACTTGTGATATCTGTGATGATTATTATTATCGTTGCCTAACCCGTGATATTATTGTTATTACCGAATATCTCTGGGATGGTTCTACCTCCGGGATATTCATTATGATTCTTTCTTTTAAAGCCCTTTATGTGGCGTCGCTCAGACGCCCGACTGTGGCATTTCTTTTAAAGCCCTTTATGTGGCGTCGCTCAGACACCCGACTGTGGCATTTCTTTTAAAGCCCTTTTATGTGGCGTCGCTCAGACGCCCGATTGTGGCATTTCTTTTAAAGCTGGCGTCGCTCAGACGCCCAACTGTGGCATTTCTTTTAAAGCCCTTTATGTGGCATCGCTCAGACGCCC